>NC_058047.1:29680561-29845561 GCF_020085105.1 Siniperca chuatsi | reverse complement strand
TATATATATATATATATATATATATATATATATATATATATATATATATATATATATATATATATATATATATATATATATATATATATATATATATATATATATATATATATATATATATATATATATATATATATATATATATATATATATATATATATATATATATATATATATATATATATATATATATATATATATATATATATATATATATATATATATATATATATATATATATATATATATATATATATATATATATATATATATATATATATATATATATATATATATATATATATATATATATATATATATATATATATATATATATATATATATATATATATATATATATATATATATATATATATATATATATATATATATATATATATATATATATATATATATATATATATATATATATATATATATATATATATATATATATATATATATATATATATATATATATATATATATATATATATATATATATATATATATATATATATATATATATATATATATATATATATATATATATATATATATATATATATATATATATATATATATATATATATATATATATATATATATATATATATATATATATATATATATACATATACATATATATATATATATATATATATATATACATACATATATATATATATATATATATATATACACACACACATACATATATCGGTATCATAAAGTACCGTAGTTACCATTGTTGTAAGACTGTAAGATCATCTGTACAATACTGAGGATTCCACCCGTGAAGTCCAGCAACACGTTGCCAATACTCCACCCCTCAGTACTCTGTCTTCTGTAGTTCATGTATGCCTAGAAAAACGGCCAGAAAACCAGACACTGTAACCATCTTCATCATATGAACAACATACAATTAAAATATACAATATAATGCTGGACTGAATTTTGTGGAATAGCATTGAAACAAACTATCATAGTATATGTTGTATCGATCAATTTTTCAATAAACAGAATTATTAAACTGTATTACATCCTTTTTCAGTGTATTTTCTATACACAGAGTGACTAGAAGGATATAGAAACATGTATATTGCAATGCAATTTAATACAACTGTCCTGTAACAGATCCTACCTTTATGAAACTTAGAATTTTAGTTGACAGTCAAAGCTGTGGTCTGTATAGAGGTTGTAGTTTTGTGCTGTTGCTGTTATGAATTGTTTTTTAATATTTGAAACGCTGCTACCGTAACTACAGTCTCAAAACACACAAACAGAACATTTGGTAGGTAGTATTTACCCTCACTATCTGTGTACAGTATAGCTTACCTGAGGCACATATTTGATCAGAGTGACTGCTAGTTTAATGTATGAGAAATAGTAGAGGCAATTCAACCAGGTGATCTGTTTGGCTACAGCAAGAAACAAGCTGACCAAGGCAAATGTCCAGCCAATCAGCAACAAGAACAAGGCCGTCCAGGAAATCTTTTGACTCCCCCTCTGAAAGACAGTGGACACAAAGGATTACACACTGATAAAGACTCAAGGATATCCTGTGACACAAACTGCAGTTCCACACATTCACACACAAACACATATGACGGAATCGACTACTTAAAGTAATTCCAAAGATCCATTTAGAAATTTAAAAATTCCCTGTACTACAATGACGCACATGGTTAATTCAGCATAATGTACATTTCCATAGCATTCAGAAAGAATGAAAGGAAAGGTATTCAAGACGGTGGTGAGACCAGCGATGTTGTACAGCTTAGAGACAGTGGCACTGAAGAAAAGACAAGAGGCAGAGCTGGAGGTAGCAGAGCTTAAGATGTTGAGGTTCTCTTTGGGAGTGACGAGAATGGACAGGATCAGGAATGAGTACATCAGAGGGACAGCTCGTGTTAGATGTTTTGGAGATAAAATCAGAGAGGCCAGATTGAGGTGGTTTGGACATGTTCAGAGGAGACTGTGAATATATTGGTAGAAGGATGCTGAGGTTGGAGCTGCCAGGCAGGAGGTCTAGAGGAAGACCAAAGAGGAGATTTATGGATGTAGTGAGAGAGGACATGGAGTTAATTGGTGTGAGTGAAGAGGATGCAGAGGACAGGGTTAGATGGAGGCACATGATTCGCTGTGGCGACCCCTGAAAGGGAACAGCCGAAAGAAGAAGAAGAAGTACATTTCCATAGCATTCATTTCATAAGTACAACAACAGAGTCACTCTGCTGAGAACACTTTCTATTTTTAACAGAAACAGTTTCCATTCACTCATCGATTCAAATCGCTTCTGTTGTTTTTTTTAGTGCTTTTAAGTTACTCTCAATACTCAACACTTCCTGCAGATGTTTCACAATAAAGGTTTTCTTATTCTGTTCTTGTGCCGAGTTAGCATTTGCTCTCTATTCCGGGACAGTAAAGCCATTAAGAGTTTGGAATGACTCTTAATGGCTCAGTGGGGTTCAAGAGGTCCACTGCTGAAGAGCTGGTTGTTAACCTGGCTACACAATGTTAAGAAGAAACTCAATACCAGGCTGTTTCACCTCACGCCCTGGTTTAAAGTTTCAAACCTGTTCCTTCAGGAATACCTGCATTCAGGCCCCCCTTCAGGTTCTAAGTGCCACAGGGACACAGAGGGTGACACCTCCAACACTAAGAAGAAACAGCCGTGTGATGAACCTTTGGCTCTTATAGTGGACACATTGGCCTCCGAGTTTGCACAGATTATGGCCCTTCTTCTTAATTTACAGCCTGGCGGCCCATCTGCTGCAGCTGTTGCTGCAGTTTCAGAGTCGCCACTCCAGGCCTATGACGAGTGTGATTCGCCTAGCTACTTTACTCTCTGTTACTAGCCAAAATGATGAGGATGCACTTTATTGCAGCCTCAGGGAATCTTTTTACTGATAAGGAAGCAGGAGAGCAGGAGGAACTGGAGAGGGAGTCCCCCCTCCCCTCAGCAACAGGTTCTCACAGGTCAGGGGCAGATTCCCTGAAGGATGCTGAGGCTGGTCAATTCCACAGTTAAGCAAGCCATTCATTTGGCCATATCACGGCTTGGTCTGGATGCCGCCCCTGTAGAGGCTGCTCCCTTTAGCACCTTTTTCAAGCACACACCACAACCATCTGCCTTCAGGGTTTCACCCTCTGTGCAATACATTGACGGACTTCAGAGGTGATGGCCAGACCCCAAGGTGTTCCTCCACCTACCGAGTGACTGCAGGGCTTTAATGCTTTCATTGCTTCTCTGATCTCCAGATGAAGCCTGGATTCCCATTGTCCACAGTGTAGAATCATTGATGACCAAGAGCTTTGCTATAGCAGCTCAGATGGGACGTGTTGAAAACTCTCTTTCCCACCTTGTTCTAGCTCAATCGCAGACTCTCCAGACTGCTGGAGTTGATGTTACGGCACAGAGCTTGAGAGATGCTTCAGAGAGAGTTTGGCAGACTGATGTCCACTTTGACCATGGCCCAGTGCCAAGTGTGGCTTGCCCACCTTGTCGAAAGTATGTAGGAAGACACTTTGCATGCTGCCTGTCATTCCAGGCCAGATGTTTGGGCCTGCAGCCCAACAGGCCTTAGAGCGTAGTATGCAAGTGAACAAAGACAGGAAACAGTTTTCTGACTTACGCAGAGCACCTTTGACTAAACCGAGACACATCAGCACTCTTCACCTTGCAGCCAGTGCTCAGAGTCCCTTGAGAGCCGTCCAGAAGACAGCAGTGCCACCTCCAACGGGTCCGTTCATAGCCTGCGTTTCCGACACCAAGGGATAGGGAACCCAAACGCAGGGCTCCTACCAACCAACCCCCCAAGCCCTCCAAAGGTCATGGGAGTCGAGCCTGACTCCCAAAGACGAGGCAACAGCCGTTTCTCCCCGCAACATCTCAGTTGCTGGGAGGCCTTGATTTCGGACCCGTGGATGTTATCAACTCTTTCCAAAGGATACAGTATCCAGCTTAGATGTTGGCCCCAAAGTTCAACGGGGTCAGAATGACTGTCGTCAATGACCCTCTGAGGTCTCTGGCTTTCAGGAGGTCAGATAACACTTCAATAGTTTATCGTGTGAACCACAAGGGGGGCACCAAATCCAGTCAAACCCCTTCAGTGGGCCTCACCTCGCCTTGTAAGTCTCATGGCAATGCATTTGCCAGGTGTGCAGAACAGGCATGCTCTCCCGTCAAAACCCCCCTCCGGGTGACTGGAGACTGAACCTGATGGTGGTGCAGATGAATTGGGAGAGGTACGGCAGAGCTGTGTTTTCCTGTGATCTGTTGGATTCTCAACGGAGTACCTTGGCCTCTCCCACCGAGACAGGATCTTCTGTCATAGTTGGAGGTGCGCATTTGGCATCCTCACCTGGATCGCCTTCAGTTGCATGTTTGGCCCCTGAAGGGCCTAGCTTGCTACTGAGTTCTTGTGATCAGGCTGTGGTCCAAATCATAGTTAATGCTCGAGCATCCTCAACTAGGGCGCTGTATGCCAACAGGTGGAAACTCTTTTCCAGTTTGTGCAGGGATCAACACATGGCCCCGGAGTGTTACCAGTTTTGAAAGGTGCTATATAAATAAAGTTTATTTATTATTATTATATTGCTAGAATAAACATTTTGGTGGATGATTGAACTGTAGGGGTCACATCCTTTGGTGAACTGTTTTCTAAAAGTTGCTCTCCAGTTGCAGCCCTCACATGTTGTACAGGTCCCTTCATGGGATTTGCCTATCATCCTAGAAACTTTATGTTGGAAGAATGAAATAGAATGAGAGTTACGAATGTAACTAAGGTTCTATGAATTCTGGATGACCACCAAAATTCATGGTCACTCGGAAGCTTGACGAGAAGATTCTGTATGGGACCACTGCTGGGTGCCAGGCCCCTTTATCAGGTTGCTTGTGTCACCCAAGTCACATGTGGGACTTTGTTGGTATTATGTCTCAACCTCCAATGCATGTGCGTGATGCATTTCCAGGTATTACATACCGTCTCTGGCAGTCATCCAGAATTCATAGAACCCTAGTTACATTCGTAACTTTCGTTTTGAATGTAATGCAGCCAGGTCCAGTGGACATTGGGGATAGACATAGAGAGAAGAGGCAGTATACAGCACCATCAGTGAATGAGGTTAGATAGGAGCACCACCCAGTTTTTATTCTGGAGCTATAAGCCACTGTATATGGGAAAAGTTTGGCAACCAGGCATCCAGTTGGATATTTGACACAATTTCACCTTCTGAATAATGGGACTTCAGATATATTTTCAACATCCACTCTATCACAAGCAGACACACACCTCATACACAGCAGCCTGGTTGATGTAGATCAAACAGAGCAGGACAGCATGGAGACTGAAGAAGACATCATTAGCATTGACAGGGTTAATTCCATTAGGGTTCCTCTTCAGAAACTCCTCCTACAGGGCAGGCACACAGCAGCTTAACAGACAACAGACACAATATACTGTACATGCTTTACTAAAAACCTACTGTAGCTCTAACCAAAGTCAAGTTATGCAACAGTTCAGCCATTTATAAGGGGTCAAAACTCATGTAAATATATATACACATGAACAAGAAATGCCCAATATATATGTAATATGTGGCTACATTGCGCTGAATTAATTAAAACATTAAAACAGCCAAATGTGGTTCTGTGTGTGAACTGACCTGAGATTCAAACCTTGAACACCTGGGAGTAAAATTTATCAGACAAAAATGTGAAATTGTGTCTGATTAGGAAAACATGAATTGTAATGGAAAACAAGATTTATAATGTTATTTACCAAAATGATCAAGTCAGACAGCATTGGTATTGTCAACAAGGACAGGTGCCATGTGGTAAATGTGGCCTTTATTTCTAATTTCACTTTTTAAGAAATATATGTTTAAGTTGCCTGTAAGTCCCTGTTTACTGATGTGCTCCTGTTGCTGTGCTGAGCACTTCCTCGATATGTTTCACAATAAAACTATTCTAGCAGTTTAAAGGGCACATTCACTTCACTTCCCTGAAACTTCAATAAATCAAACATTTATTCCTGTTCATTTCCTCTGGATTGCAATGTAAGGCTCATAGAATATTACTGTTCAGTAGCTGCCCACTGAAGTACAGTGGTGTCTATGATTGTACACTATTGTTGTAACCCACATAATCAACATTTCACTTCTGAAAGGTTTCACCAGGCTCAGTAGTACTAAACATGATTGGTGAAGTGATCTTGAACTGCCCCTTTAAAGGATGAAGTTACCTTTATATAAGGCACCCAGAAGAGCCCGATATTGAAGACACTGTAAGCAATGAAGCCAGTTAGGTTGAGAGCCAGGAAGTCAAAGTTGAGACCTACAACACTGAAAACAAATGTTAGTATTATTTGTCTGAGTCAGTTTATTTTTTGCATGTCCAGCCTAATCAAACATATCCGGGGTTTGTAAGGTCCACACCTGGAAACTGAGTCACCAGGACATCCCATGCGACCCAATTAGACAATGTAAAGCAAAGATCACCAAAGAAATATCACCAAAATATATTTAGCAGCAATTTCTAAACAATTAATTTTACCGTAATCAAAAGACTATGCAAAAATCTGCTAAGTATGACTGGACACCAGTATGAACCATGTGTATTTTCTTCTGCTTATTACATAAAATTAATAAAGAAACTATGAATAAAACTATTTGTTGGGGCGTCCTTGCGCGTAGGGATTTAAGATGCTGACCAAGTAACTGGAACATCTAGATTTGAGTCCAGCTGTGAACCTTTGTTGCAAGTCATCCCCAATCTCACTCCCCTCAATTACTGTCAGCCATCTACTGTCCGCCTATCTAACAAAGACAAAAGTTTTGCTACAGCTATTTTGGGGAACCAAATGTAATCATTATTGCAAAAATTTCAAAATGTAAAAACTTCAACTAGTTTTCACTATGACAATAATTTAAGAAATATCCACTGAGAATTTATTATGAGCCCAACAGATGCAATTAGTAAACTACAGGGAGTGTTTATATGATGATACAACTCATGAACAACTGCAAAACATGTGCATAAAGGAGAATTCTCCATATACAGTATATGGCCTATTTTACTTTAAATTATTCAGAAACTGATTTTTGAGTTTCATTTTCACATTTCCAGTGCAGCCATCATGATTTTGTAGTTTGAAAATCCATGGTCAGAGCTTTGAGCTGGAAGTCTGTTTGAGCAAGAGTATATTTGAGTGCATGCATACGGGTTTATACAGTATATGTGAGTGAGTGGGGATGCTATTAAATCAAAAGTCATGATGTAGATATCTGACAGTATAAAAACACCATCCTATTTAGTTCACTTGAGCAAAATTGCACAAGAAAAATGTCAAAGAAAACCTAGATGAATGAAGAGAAGGGCAGAGGACAGACATAAAACTACCTTTTCCTCCTCCAGTTTTCCCAGGCTTGTGGATAGAAGGACACCGACCAGGCCAGAAAGTAGATCCAGCCAATCACCTGACTGATTACTGACAGGACACTGCTATGGACGACCATAAAGCGGATCCTGACGGACCAACTAAGGAGAGAGAATCAGGCTTACAGACACAAAGAAACTGGACAGTGGTGATGTACCATCATACTCTACAGTAGCATCATCATTACACTGTCAAAATAGGCCTTTTAAATGCTTATTCTCATGTAATTTCAGCATACAGTATAGAAAATATATTGGTAATACACTATCACCCATACCCAGGAGTTCTGGTAGACCCCTGCATCTCATTCTGAGCATAGCCTGTAGTTTGTCCAGCATTATTAGCTCTTGTCACACACTGATGCTGAATGTATTAATGTAACCTGATAAATACAGTCTGATTGGTGTGTCTAAGAGATTATGATATTTTTATTGTACATAAAACCGAGTATGTCTGTCCATGGTGGGAACAATGTGGAGTGTACCTAAAGATGAATGAATTTGACTCATGGAATAATAACCGCACAGAGTGCTCTAATGTTAGTAAGGCTATCAAGATTCAGGTTAACAAGATTTATTCAGAAAGCAAAATGACATGTTAAGTACATGATGGACAGATTCATGAAAAGAACAAAAAAGAAAAACAGGTGTTACTCATCAAGCAAAATATGGTAAACATGGTTTTTCAAAAAGAGTCAACTGAGGGAGCAAACAATGAATTAGTGTGGAAGTCTAAAATAGATTATAAAAAGATGCATTTTCAAGGAAAACATGCATTTGTGTGAACATTACTTTAGCCCCAACTTAACTATCTTGGCACACCTCTTTTCTAAAGGAACACTGGAAGGAAGGCAGAGCATTGCAAGAGTGAGATTAAAGGGGAGCCAACTCTGCTAAATCAACTACCTATTATGTCTCTTACAGGACAGTTGCCATCGTATGTTAAAGGGGACCTATTATGCTCATTTCCAACTCAATGTTTTTATTCTGGGACTCCACTAGAGTTACTTTGCATAATTATCTTATACTGGCCCTTTATGCAGCTCCTCAGTTCATCCTCTGTCTGAAACAAGTTGTTTAGCTCCTGTCTCTTTAAGGCCCCCCTCCCTAAAAGCCCACTTTCTACTGATTGGCCAATTTCCAGGAAGCCTACCAAGGGGCAGCACCTCGTGTTTTGTGAGATTAGCACCACCCGCACCGCATATGACAGCTACAATAACTTAGCTTGAAAAATAGCGATATGGGGCATTGAATTTGATGAATTTACTGTTTACCAGACCACAAATAAGAAAAGAATAAGGTTTGAAAAACATTAGACGTCGCCGGAGCAGAGTGTTTCTGGAGGCTGTGGCCTCACTGATTGCCGTACAAAACACACAACTTTTATAACTTTAGTCACTGATTTTGGTAAAACTAGATAATATTTTCTTGTTTTCCCTCTGATGTCCTCTGGCTGCTCTGCCTCAAATCTCGTTGATTTACGCCGTTTCCTGATGGACAGAAAGCTTTAAAGTAACCGCTAACTGCAGCTGCCATTAGCTAGTTAGCTCAGTTAGCCGTGCAGCGAGTGCTATTAGCTAGCTGACTCTGCCCAGACTGGGAGCTCGGAGCCAAGACCTGAAAACCTTCTCCTCCCAGCGGTCCAAAGCTCCTGTGCTAGTGGTGTAAACACCAACACTACCCTGGTGCACCAAGCTCCCAGTCCGGGCAGAGTCAACTAAGCTAATAGGACCGCTAGCTGCGAGACATACTAAACAACCACCAAAAACTTGAAGAGTAATACTGAGCAGAGCAGTCGAATAACTTAAGACAGACTGAGTGGGTGGATGGCCCCGCCCCTGTACTTTGTGGGCGTGCTGTGCCTGCAACAGATCATGAGCAGATGACCGTATAAGGACATCCGTGCTGAAAGTAGAAAAAACCGTTTTTGCTCACAGGGATTACTTTTACATATGTTTACCTCACTATTTGAAAAGGCCATTTTTAATATGAACATCCAACACTGTAACATTTTATATATATATATATATGACAGAAAATAAGGGAAAGCATAAAAGGTCCCCTTTATTATTTTCTGTACTACAGTATTAGCTGTCAGACATCACTGCCAACAAGACTGTTCATTTATTCTACTTAGTGAATAAAGTGATTCTTATTGTCATGCTGGACTGATGGAACAGTGGACCGACGTAGAAATTAATGAAGAGGGGAAAAGACTCATGAGTCTGTGCTCAAAGTCTCATGTCAGTGCGTGCTGCTACTGTGCTGATACCCACCTGTTGAGGTCTGTGTTGTTGCTAAGCAGGTATGTGGTCACCTGACCGACATCATGGGCTGTCACATTGAAACTGACTGAGGTTGCCTCCACTGGCAGCAACACCTAAACAAAAACAAGAATATAAACCCAAGTGGTTTTAGTCAACAACTTATTGGTAGACAGTCCCATGTATCCTTGGTTAAGTAATGAGTACATAGAAATAAATATGATCCTTGTCTGCTGCTAAAGTACAGCAAGATCTAAGTATCTATCCATTTGTATCTAAGTATAATTTAAGCTATGTTGTAATAAAGGTAATGAACTCCTAATCATTAAGGAGAGACACGTTTAGTGTCCACTGCTTAGAGATAAGCTTAAGCAGTGGCCTTTACCCTATGTCCCCCTATGATCCCCTCAACATCCTTAATGTTCCCTTTCATTTTCTCAGTTTTGGATAGACTTGCGGTAGCTTAGTTCACTATTCAAAGCATTAGCATATCAAAATCTTCAGCTTCAGCACACTTTTCAACTCCTACTTTGTCACTTAGGATATATCTAACCTCAGAAAAGAGAGACTGCCGTTTACTTTGGTTGAACCATGCTATTAATCGTGCACTCAGCATACACAATGTTGAGTGATACTGAATTTCTTGTGGTTCAAGCTCAGAGATGTGGGCTCTGTGTTTTGTATTCAAGGCATCTTAATATAATTTTTGGACAACAATGGAGCTCTTTGGCACAGAAAAATAAGCTAGATCAGGCTTTAGTGACACAGATCATACTTCTTAGTTTATTGTTGCTTCTTTTCTCCTCTTTTTATTTTTAAATAAAATAAATGATTTTAAATACTGCATCTGCTGTATATCTCTATATTTAAGGCATTTTCTTTGCAAATTTGCATTTCATGGGATTCATACTCTCTCTTTATCATCTGTGATGCAAAGTTCACAATTTGACCCGAGGATAGTAAAAGGGGTAAAAGTAGAAAGGGGCATCATCTTGGAAGCATGTAAACCCAACATCACAGCTGGGTGTGGTTACAAGTACAACGGACAAGACGGTGTAGTCCCTCATTCGTCCAGGAGTGTTCTATCGTAGAAAAGGTTTCAGTCGAAGTCATCTGGACACTGTTTTCAGAATCAAGACGTTTCGGCTCCCATCCGGAAGTCATTGAGAATGACTTTCGGAAATAAAGTACAACAGACCACACTTACACACTACACAGGGAGAGGGTGAGCATGTGGTCACCACTAGTTAGCAGGGCAAGACAGATTATTAGACTGGGTGCAATTGTAGTGTAGTGCTAACTATGTCTATGTTGTAATCATTTCACTATCAAGTACATACACACACACATACATAATACATCCAGACTAACCCAGAGGAAGACTAGTTTGAAAGTATGTTTCACTGTTGCAGTATGCAGCACAACTTTTTTAAATTTGGTTTCATGTGTTACCTGCTCAGGCACTGTGATTATAGATGAGTAGTTCCACTTGGAGCTGTAGGTTACATTTAACTGAATCAAAGCTGACTGGTTGACAGGGGAACTAGAGAAAGACACAAAAATCCAGTCAGAACAACACTGATCCTGACAGCTGCTTTTACAAAACTATAGGAGCATTAAAAGGTACAATGTGTAAGCTATTGCCAGAATTATAGTTTAAAACATCATATATGTATTGTGTCGCAGAGATATCTACTGAAATGAGCATGCTAACCAGCCCTGCGCCCTGTGTCCAACATGAGAGGACGTAGAAGTAGAGCTGCTCTGAGCTTTTGATGCTGCTGCACTAGCCGGCTGCTCTACTCGTGCTCCTCGACCTCTCGTTCCTCCACTGCCTCTATTTGTCTCCTGCCACCACTTGATCTAAATTATTAAAGACTGTAGTATTGATAAGCTCTGACATTACTGGTTCTTTTATTGGTATTTTTTAACATTTTGGTGTAACACACACACACACACACACACACACACACACACACAGAGCGAGCAGCAGAGCAGAGAGGCTGCTGTGGAGACACTAAGTGCAATAAAACCTTTGCGAGTAACACACCTACTAATACACCTGTTCAACAAGCATGAACATGGAAACATGTAGAAAGCGATATTTTAATCTGCTCTGTCCGCAGGTTCTCATCTACTGCCGTGGACAGGCACAGCGTGCTAGCTCAGCTAATAGCGAACTGTTATAAACAAGCTTAAACAAAAGCTGTCTGTATGTAGTCTAACTGTTCAGCTTAGTTTTCCACGTACCTTCAAATTTGGCAAATTCTTGTAAACTTAGCTTCTGGCTGAGACAGAGGGGGAGGAGGTGAAATGATGCCCCCTATTTGATTGGAGCATGTGGCCAAGAATTACACATTGTACCATTGTTTTTTAAGAGCAACCGGTATCTGGATTTTACTTCTTTAACTTGCTGAGCATATTTGCTTTTGTAGTTTTTCCCGGTTTCATTTTCATGCCTTTGAGGTAAAAGCAGTACATCAGCAGCTTCAGGACAGCTGTACAGGCAGCACTGTGTATAGAGTGTTGTATAAGCTGTCACGTGGCCAGTGCAGAAATGTTCATTGGTTTAAGAGAACTGAGAACTGCAAAACACAGCTGAAACACACCTGGTTTGACATGTTTTTCAGTTTAAGCTGCCACTATACAACTACAGTATGCCACTCATTTATTCACTAACAGACCATAACCACAGTCTATAGTAGTACAGAGGTTGAAGCTACGGCTTTTAAACAACAACATCAAAAATTACATTATATATCTTGGCAAACAGAAGTGAATCAAATCTTGGCTTGGCCTACATGTTATTTTAGAATGTAGCCTATGATGGATTTAGACTGCAAAAAAATTAGCAAACCTGTTGATGAATGTGAGGTGCAGTTACGGATGGTGAAAATCATTTTGAAGCTGAACAAATCCTACAAAAACTCAAATGGGTTATAACAAGTAACTTAACATGTCTTAATGGACGTGCTGCATTCATGGGATCTGACACAGCCCGCGCTGAGTGTCACGAGACCTGATTAAATTCGCTCAACAGAATGTTAAAGGGATAATTGATTTGCACTGCAATGTACTTGTGTCACAAACTGCTAATGAAATTTTTGAGAGGGATTGGTTCAGGGTAGGTAAGGAGACAGTGAAAGGAACTAACTTGTTCTGGGAACATGGGTTTTGTGCACTCTGTGTGCAAAGGACAGAGGATGTAAATATTTTTACAGACTGCATAGTGTTGATCCACATATGCCATTAGCCAAACCCACTGAAAGAGAGCGGAAAGATTTGGGTCCCTGGGTGACCAGGTGTTTGCAAGACATTTGGTTATACCTTTCCAGGCAAACATGCATTACATCTCATTGCTAAATCTAAACCTGCCTCTACAGATGCCCTTTGATGACCCTGATTGGCTGAAGTCACACAGAAACTGTGGGCCCAAGACAAATACGATGTGGGGCTGATCAAAAACGCCCCTGCACTCGTAGAAACGCCTAAGTCCGAGCATTTAACAGAAGCATTCTAAGTCGTTTGTCTTGCGCTCCTTTGACTATCTGATCTCTGATCAGTAAATCGGCCAGTGCCAAAGTTGCAAGATTTTGAGACGAAGATCAGTCAGGAAAAGGGCCATTTTCCGTGTGTCCTTTCCCTCTTCTGTTCCTACGATGAGCATGTACAACTTAAAACTCTGCTGGAAAACTTTCCAGCGCTCGTAAATATTCACCGTCAACTTCGATTCTTCTGGCAGGTGAAGGTAACTCATTTAAAAAAAATTCATGAAGTTATTCCTGGTACCATGTGTTGATGAGACAGAAGGCCATGACTGCGTTAACTCTCAAGACTGCTTTATTACATCACATCTGTATCATACAGCATAGTGACACTGCCGCCTAATGCCTATAACTGTCAATACAACTGTGGCCCACAGGTTTTTGAAAAAGTAATTTCATCTGCTACTCAGAACAGATCGTGACAGGTTATACAAATAACTATAAAATATTAATGCTACATATTTGCAAATTGGCATTTACCACTATTTAGCTCCTACAATCTCCCCCACTCCCTCCCAAGAATACTGACCAGAGCAAAGCAGTGCATGCACTGCAAGAACCTTGTTTTTTTGGCTATAATATGAATGCGACTTTTCTGAAACTCTTGTGCAGACTGTGTTTCTGTGGCTACCTGGAAGTAATGGTGATGTTGGCTTTAGAATATTCCTCAAGTGTGACAGCAATAGGAGCAAACAAATGCACTCTGGACTCTGGGGGACAGACAAAAAAATAAAAAAAGGACAATCAATCCAAGATGCTCACAGAAACAGTACATAGGTTGGCATCAAAAGATAGTATGTACTGGCATCATCATAGAGCATATTTATTTTAAATCCTACTATTATCATAATCATCATGAGGTTATTGCTTCACTGAACATGTTTAACATCTTCAGAACCTGTACATCTTGAACATGTTGTTTTCCATTTACTGGATAAAAAAAACAACTGAGTCCATGTCAAAATACAGCCAGGTAAAACTTTTTTGAAAAAAATGACCCTGCATTTTTTTGTCGTGTCAACGCTGGTGGATTCACCGTAAATAGCCATAACAGTCAGTCACCAGATATGTTGGTCAGTGTCCACATGAGGATCAGCTGAGCAGGTAGCCATCTCTTTGCCAAGCCCAGACCAGACATCTCTGCAAAATGATGGATACTGCCAACACAACACACAAGGCACACAAAGCATCATAGCAATTAGACAGAGCAATATCTTTCACATTAATAATGTAAAATCATTTAATTGAACAGCTGCTTCAGGTGAAATGTGGTGCACATGAAACTACCACAGTAAACACATAACCTGGGCTGTAATTCTAAAGCCATTTTCACACATGAAGCGCAAATGTATGTCCATCTATCATCCATTTTTAATCAATGTGTAGACATCCACAACCTAGATTCCATGCCAAGCAGCAATGAAGCTGGAGGGTCTTTGTGGTCCAACACCTTACTAATATATTCAAAAAGTACTATACACATTTATATACAGTAGTGTGCAAAAGTGTTTGCCCCCATCCTGATTTCTTATTTTTTTGCATGTTTGTCACACTTAAATGTTACAGATCAAACAAATAAATTTAAATATTAGTCAAAGATAACACAAGTAAACACAAAATGCAGTTTTTAAATGAAGGTTGTTATTATTAAGGGAAAACAAAATCCAAACCTACATGGCCAGAGTTCTGAGACAAAAACCACTGCTGAGCAAAAAGAAAATTAAGGCTCATCTCATTTTTGCCGGAAAACATCTTGATCCCCAAGACTTTTGGGAAAATACTGTGGACTGACGAGACAAAAATGGAACTTTTTGAAAGGTGCCTGTCCCATTACAGCTGGTGTAAAAGTAACACCGCATTTCAGAAAAAGAACATCATACCAACAGTAAAATATGGTGGTGGTAGTGTGATAGTCTGGGGCTGTTTTGCTGCTTCATGACCTGGAAGACTTGCTGTGATAAATGGAACCATGAATTCTGCTGTCTACCAAAAACTCCTGAAGGAGAATGTCCGGCCATCTGTTCGTTCCAAAATACACTAGCAAGTCCACCTCTGAATGGCTGAAGGTTTTTGAGCATGAACTGCCTTTTTAAGGTCATGCCACAGCATCTCAATAGGATTCAGGTCAGGACTTTGACTAGGCTACTCCAAAGTCTTCATTTTGTTCTTCTTCAGCCATTCAGAGGTGGACTTGCTGGTGTGTTTTGGATCATTGTCCTGCTGCAGAACCCAAGTTTGCTTCAGCTTGAGGTCACGAACAGATGGCCGGACTTTCTCCTTCAGGAGTGTTTAATAGACAGCAGAATTCATGAATTCATGAAAATGAGTGGCCTAGTGGAGATAAGTTGAGCAAACTGTTTGCCAATGTTCATTAAACATCTGTTGCATTATAACCGAACATTATATGGATTCAGATGTGAATTTGATACAACATTCTCATCTCCGCAAAGATGAGTGGGCCAAAATTCCTCCACAGCGCTGTAAAAGACTCATTGCAAGTTATCGCTTGATTGCAGTTGTTGCTGCTAAGGGTGGCCCAACCAGTTATTAGGTTTAGGGGGCAATCACTTTTTCACACAGAGCCATTTGGGTTTGGATTTTTTTCCCTTAATAATAACAACCTTCATTTAAAAACTGCATTTTGTGTTTACTTGTGTTATCTTTGACTATTATTTAAATTTGTTTGATGATCTGAAACATTTAAGTGTGACAAACATGCAAAAAAATAAGAAATCAGGAAGGGAGCAAACACTTTTTCACACCACTTTATCTATCTATCTATCACAGGTAACTGTGGTAGTGACTTGTCAATAACAAGGTAGCCACACCCTAAAGAATACCCTACTATTTTACTCTAAATGGGACCATAATTTTCTCATAGACTTCTATACAATCGGACTTCAGTGGAGTCACTCCCTGCTGGCCATGAGAAAGAATGCCAAGGCACTTCCGCATTGGCGTCACTTTTCAGACCTGGAGGTTATGTCCACTTCTTTTATACACTCTGTGGTATAAACCTCTAAAGAAGCATATTTGATAAAAAAATATTTATATTTATATTTATATATATATATATATATATATATATATATATATATACACACACACACACATATTGGCAATACATACATACATACATACATACATTCATACATACAGTATATACATATACAGAGTGACAATTTTGACCATTGACAGTCTACATTATCAGAGAGCCTCAATCTTCCAAAACACAGGATGACATTTTTTTTTTTAATGAAAAACCATAATATTTGCAGTAGAGGGCATGCAGCATCTTTCTCTGGTGCTATTATTTTGCCATGCAGTTATAAAACAAGAATCGACTAGTCATTGGAGAACCTCACGATTTCGCATGTCAAAGTTCATTCTGATTGAACTCTGGCTGTGTTCGGAATCGCATACTAACATACTATTCATACTATTCATACTAAGTATGATGTCACATTGAGTATGCAGTGCGTTCCAACTGCATAGTATGTTCACTCAGTTTAGTGAACAAAAAAGAAAGTAATAAGCTTTTTAAACATTATGAAACTTTTTTCCATGACACCTCTGACTGAAAATGTTTACATTTGTGTATATTTGTACTGCTTTTTATTTTTATGTCATTGTCTTTTAATGTTTTCATTTTCATGTTATGTTCTCCATATGTATTTGCATCATTTAAATTTGATATGTACTGATATTGTTTACCTGAATGTTTGTATATTATCCTTTTGTCAATGAAAAAACAAAAACAAACAAACAAAAACACTGCATAGTATGTGGATTTTGTGTAGGCGAGAAATGCGCCGATGTATACTAGATTAGCAAGAATTGGCCGGTGACCAAGAGGGTGTCTGGGGGTGAGCCAAGATGGCGTCTCAGGAACATTGTACCATTGTGGCTCTGGAATTTGATGATTTAAATCTAGTTTTTCAAACAGCTAACTTTGTTTGAGGGCTTCCCAAGGCTACTATAACTTATAAGAACTACAAGGATATATGAGAGAGAGCATATCTCACATTTCTTTTTTTCTTTTTGTTCTTAAGCTAGCTGACTAACGTTAGCTGACTTACGTTAACTACGAGGCTGACCTGAAGTGATGTGACTGCAGCACTGGCTACAGACAAACAGAATTAGCATTTGTATTAAGAAACAAAATTAATTATTTGCTATATATAATAATATAAGTATTCTATTAAAATGGATACGAAAGAAGATATTCGCGGCATAATTCATTCCTATGACAGGAAATCTCTGGACGGCGAGTTTGAGATGGAAGTTTTACCAGAGCAAGAGGTCTTGTGCTTGGCTGAGCTGTTACCAGAATTTCCAAAACCACGACCAGCAAAGAAATTCAAGACACTCGCCAGCGACAAGAATGACAGTCAGCCTGTGCCCAATTCAGAAGTGAATTGGGCGATAATGGAGAGAATTGAGAAGATGCAAGAAGAGTCTCTCAGACGGTTGCAGTCACTTGAGAAAACAGTTAACAGTTAATAACACAAGTTCCATCAAAAGTGTCACTGACACACTTGAATTCACAGGGAAACAAATGGAGGCTGTGACAAGCAAAGTTGAAATCCTACAGAGCAAAGTTGAATTCCTGGAAATAGAAAACAACGTGCTCTGTGACAGATGCATCAACCTGGACACTTACAAAAGGAGGTGGAATCTGCGAGTCGTTAGGATCCACAAACAATCAGGGGAGAACGTCAAGAAGATCAGTCACCTCGGCTGCCGCTCCCCCCGAGGTGCATGTGGAGGCGAGGGCCAGTTCAATGCTGCTTGAAGCTTTAATTATTATTATTATTATTATTGTCATCATCAACCACACAAGATATGTAACAGATTAAACCTTCATTGCACAACATGAGACTAATAGCCTACAATCTAGTGTTAAATATTACAATTAGCCTACACAGAAAATTAGAATTTTCTACAAAACGTGGTGTTTGTTGTCAAAACTGCCAATCAGCTCTTTGATCAGGCGACAGCCAGGCGTTTCCCATCAAACTACAAACTACATGCCATCTTGGACAGTGTCTCCCACCCACTCCATGACGTGCTGGTTAAACAAAGGAGTACCTTCAGCGGAAGACTCTTCCCCTCAAAAAGCACAACAGAGCGCCACAGGAAGTCATTCCTGCCTGAGGCCATCAAACTCTTAACTCCTCCCTCTAAATGTTAGTCTATATGACCCTAAGTCATTAAACTGGACATTGATTATTAACATCTCTGCAATACTTGACATAATTGTGCAATATTCTGTGTTAATACTGCTGTGCAATATACTCTTTTCAGTTTAAAATTCCCAAATTTATTGATATTTATTCATACTTCTATTACTACTGTGCAATATCCACTGTCTCATTATAATCTTAATAGGCTACACTTAACTTGACAGTTCATGCACTATTACTTACTACTTGTATTATTACATTGTATTATTATACCATTCATACTTATCAACTGGTAAATCCACTTTGTACTTTACATTTATTTTAATTTTATACTTATACCCACTTGGAACTTAATTTATCTGACCTGTATTATAGTGTTTTATATGTTTTGCTTAGTCCTTCTATTCCTGTGTGCACTGTTGTGATAGTGAGCTGCTGTAACAAAAGAGTTTCCCCTCGGGGATCAATAAAGTATTTCTGATTCTGATTCATGGAAAAGTAAAGGGATCTCTTCTGCTTCAACTTCATCAGCAATTAAGAACGCATATGCAATTTCTTCAACCATAGTCGGCAAACTACAGGTAGCCTTCAGATCTAACAGGATGTAAATATTTCTGACTTCCTGTATATTCTTTGAAGGCTGCTGGAAACTGTAAGACAGCAGTTTTTTGTCACCACCCCCTGCTGCTGCCGCCTGATCTCATCCACTTTCCAGCCGAGGCGCAGTTCATCTCGAACAAGCCTGTTGTGTTTCTTCAAACTGCGCAATGGCGATCATGCGATGCAGTCACATGACTTTCTTGCTTGAGTATATCAGGGCCATTGAATTATTGTTTAACGGCGCTGAGTATACCTAAGTGTGTCTGCTGGTAATGGCATACTTAATCGTTCATTTAGTAGGCAGTATGGAGTACTTTAGTATGCGATTTTGAACACAGCCTCTGTGCGAGTCAATTTGCGACTGGAAGGGAATGATGTTCTGGGATTCAAACTCTGGTCTCCCAGCCTCTGCGCTATTCACCTGCTGCTGCTAGTTCTTGCAGAATTACTCCAGTATGGCCTCCCCTCAGTGTTATTTTTCCAAATATGTGATGCGTTTTAATACCATGCTTTATCATTTTGATTATTTTAGTTTTTGAGATGTCGTCCACAGAGGAGTGTTTTTTAAAGACAAGGAAAACTAAGGTAAACATCAAAATGTTCCTTCAAGCCTCCTCTCTGTCAAAATGTAAAAATCTAACCCATTAAAAAAAATTGTAGTAACTCTAAAAATAGTAGCACAGTGCATCAGATAAGTTGGGCGGCTAGAGATAAAGAGGGGCTATATATTATGGAAGGAAAAAACATTACTAAAAACAGTTACTCGTTTATGTAGGCTATTGCTATATGAAGCTCTTCTTTAGTTTAACAGAAGATAAGCAAATAACGCTAATGTAAGAATCAAAGACTTTGCTATTAATTTTCAAAATGTGATCACATCACCAGAGAGCCAAAATCAATTTAACGTTAGGTGTCCAAATTCACTGTCATATAAGAACTTGACGTTTGACAACAAAACTTTTACTTGGAAGATCTTTCTTTTGTCTCATCCATTTCGTCTCAGATAATGCGTCAAAGCTATAGACAGTAAGTTATTGACGTATTGTCGTAGTAAACGAGCATAATGCGTACACTTTCTTTATCTGAACAAGTAAAAATGATTAAACTTACAGCAGCTGAATTGTTTCGATCGCTTCCTCTTTAGCAGGTCACAAGACAAATCTGAATAATTCTTCTTCTTCTTCTGCTGCTGCTGCTGCAGCTGCTGCTTCCTTCGTGTTCTTCTTCGTAAAGTTTTATGGCGGTTGGCAATCAACATTATGGTAAATTACCGCCACCAACTGGAATGGAGTGTTGATCTGGACTCTAACTACACATTCACTAATAATTAAATAAAAGAAAATAAACTGAGATGAATAAAAAAAACTTAAATAACTAATCACACCATAGCTATATTCTCTTTATCAAATTTGTTCTCCTAATATAATGAAACAACAATAGATAACACTTCTCTCTAGAACTTCTTTGTAAAAGATCTAATAGATCAAATTTAATCTGTATTTCTTTAAGGTTCAGTGTCAGTTCTGTTCTCTCAGCATCATATTTTGGACAGTAAATCATAACGTGTTTTAAAGTTTCTTCTTGGTCACAGAATGAACATATACACATACTTTTTTACACTTGTCCGTTAACTTATGAATATGTACTGCCCATGTGATTCTTTCATCAAACCACAACCCTAGAAATTTAAATTGTTACACTCTCTCCAATTCTTGATTATATAATCTTAATTTTGAATTATTGTCCTTTCTTTTTCGTGTAAAGAACATTGTCTTTGTTTTGTCTACTGAGAACTTAAATCGCCACTTAAATGACCATTCTTCTATTTTGACAATAGCCTCCTGTATTTTCTTCACACTAAATTCCAAATTCCTACCTCTTTTCCATATTGCCCCATCATCCGCAAAAAGAGAGAATTCCATCCCATTCTCCAAATTCAGAAAAACATTTATCAAATAGAAAATAACAAAGGACTCAATATACTCCCTTGAGGAGTTCCATTTTTAACAAAAAAAATTCTGAATAACACTTCCCTATTCTTACTTGAATCGATCTTCCATATAAAAAGTATTTAATCCACCTATAAATTAGGCCTTTAATCCCTAATTTACTTAGTTTAATTAATAATCCTTCCTTCCCCATCATATTATAAGCTTTCTCTATATCAAAAAAGATGGCCACTATGCTTCCCCTATTAATCTGAGCTTTCCTTATTTCATGTTATAAACATAAAGCAGGGTCCATGGTATTTCTGCCTCTTCTGAATCCACTCTGATATTTTGATTCAAAGCCTTTGCTTTCTACATAATATGTCAATCTTAGATTTATCATTCTCTCCATTATTATGCATATATTGGAGGTTAAGGCAATAGGCCTATAATTCCCTGGGTTTGTGCAATCTTTTCCTGGCTTACGTATTGGAACTACAACAGCTTCTTTCCAGACTTGTGGCAATTTTCCGGTCTCCAAAACCTTATTACATAGTTCCAGTAGGATATACTTCGATGATTCACTAAGATGATTTATCATAGTGTAACATATCTGATCTTTCCCTGGTGTTGACATCTTGGTTTTCCTGAGAGCATGGTTCAGTTCTGCCTTTGTGAATGGAATATTTGTTATATCATCCATACTCTTTTAACCCCATTCATTCGTTTTATCATTCCCCATATTTTGGCAATTTCTGTTTCTCTTCCTACTGAGTTACAAAACTTCCTCCAAAACTCCTTCTTTGCATTTTTAATTGTTTTCCTTACCTTAGCTTGCAACCTTTTATATTCAAAAAGATTTTGCAAATTTTCTTTTTAACATTTTAAAAGCTTTATTTCGTGTTTTTATTAAATTTTCACATTCCTTTGTCCACCATGGTACGATTTTCATATATGCTTACCTCCTTTCCTTTGAATTGTTTGCTTTGCTGCCCATAGAATGGCTTCACAAACAGAAATATTTAGTTCATCAACATCTTGATTAACATCAACTTTTTGCATTTCTTTATCACCAATCTTCTTAAATTTTTCCCAATCAGCACCCATCGATCAACTCCTCCAGTAGGCCTACCATATTCCTCTGCACTCAGCCCTACTTCAGTTATATGAAATAGTGGTTTTGGTGCACTTCCTTCTAGATTTACAGCTAATTCCTCCAGTAGTTATAATGACAGCTTTTTGCAAGGATCTTTTCCTTTCTTCAGTACTCTATATTGCATTTCTTGTTTCACTAATACTATACAGCCTCCTCCATTTCCCTCCACTTTGTCTCTGCGTATACTATTATATCCTTTTATCACAAAATCTAATGCTGGCTTAAGCCATGTTTCTTGAATACATATTATTTCTGGTTTATTTCTGAGACCTTTAACAATTCCTGACCATTTGCTATTAAACTTCTTGCGTTCCATTGAAGAATAATCATTAGGTTCTTTCTCCAAAGACCCCTGGTTTCCCTTCTGCCTCACGTCTTTTGTTGATTTGTTCCTAGGACAGATCTTTCATAGCCAAGAATTTTTCAGCTCCCTTCACAATTATTTTGATTTTCTCTGTTTTGTGTTTAACTTGATCTGCACAGTTGATTAAATAAGCAATGAACAAAACCAGCTTATCTACTGTAAGTTCTATAGTTTGGCCTCTTTGACCTCCTTCTGGTCTTGAGTTTTGACTGGTTTTGTCTGTTTCTTCCATTCCTTTTTGTCTTTGCACCGTCTTCACTGCTTCAGCATAACTTATGTTGTTAGCTGTTTTTACTTGTTGAATTTCCACTGCTCTTTTCCTGACTTCACAACCCCCAAATGCCTCACCGTGTTGGCCACCACAAATACAACATTTAGTCTGTACATTATCTCCACATTCCCTAAATCTATGATCCCCTGATGATGATCAGGAGCTGCTGGGGGACGGCTAACAGGAGGTACCTCTGGTCAGTCCGCACCGGCTACTGGAGGCTGGCTAACTACAGCAGCTAATGATTGAGTTCCCATGGTGCGGAACCGCACTTCCAATTCACTAAGCCTCGCCTCCAATGCTACAAATAATTTATTACATGTACCATTATCACTAAAGGAGGCAGAGGAATGGCTAGACATTTGACACACTGAGCAAGAGAGAACAGGATGAGAGGGAGAGAGAGAAGCCATTGCTAGCTGCTAAGCTAAAGAATGGTAGCTAGCAAAAATGAATAGTGTGTAAACTGTGGGATTAGTGAGAAAGAAGGAGAGAGCTATGAGTGCTTGAGCAGAACTAGTATACATTTAAATGTATAGCAGATAGTTAGTCACTATAATAAAGAGTCAAACAAAGTTAACTGATGAGCTAGACCAGCAAAAATACACTACTAGTAACACACAAACACTGGTGACCGGAAATGAGACAATATGCTTACCGCAGCACGTCGCAAATCTAACCTGCACCAACACTGCAAGCTAATCTTTCGGTTTCTTTTTGTTTAGCATTTACAGAGCCAGGGCTGTATTCAAACACCAGATTTTTTTTCAGCACACACAGAACAGACAGCTAGCGGACCGTGAGGAGATATTCGCTGAATTTGACAAAAAGACGTGTATTGGTTTAGAATTACATACCCCACCTTTATTGTGGCTGACCCTCCACAGGGCTGTGCAAACGGAGTGGAAGGGAGTAGGGAGAGGGTGTAGGGGAAGGTTTGAGAAAGGCCCTACAAAAGAAGGGCCATTACATCACTGTAGCACGTGAACGCACATTGGTGCCAAGTGTGAAAACTGGAGCTTTTCCCCACCAACCAAAAAAAATATTGAGAGAATGTAATAATATTCAGGTGGGCTAATATTAGCCAGCTCACTTGATAATGCTTCCTATTATTGTCAGGAAGGGGCACTAATCTCTAAATTTTATATGCCTCTATGAATCTGGATCTTTAATCCCTTACCAGTGTTTGTTACTTTGTTTGTCAATTAACTAAGTGAGCATTTGCACTTTGTTTAGCTAATGTTAGCCAGCAATCTCTCTGCTGGAGATAAAACCGTTAACAAGAAATAATCCTTGTGAAGGTATAAAAGAAACAGACAGGGTTTGAAGAATGTGCTTTATTTTTTTCAGTCAGGACGCTGCAGTGTTGGTGAGTGACAGCAAATGTTAAAGCCTCTCTAGCTTATTTGTTGTCATGACCTATGTGTGTGCTTGCTAATAATATAGCCTAGATGACTAGTACAAATGTAAATCACTGAGGCAAATTGCAAGGCATTGTAGCATATGGTCAAGTCCTAGTTTGCCTTAAAAATATTTACCTAACTCTGACAGGCCATATCATTGAGTCCAGCCAATTATAAATCAGAGCCATTAATAAATTGAAGTGTTATATTTGCAGTCTGGTCAGCGATGTGCCCCATTTGGTCATATATCATGATGTAGCTATCTTGGACTAAACAGGGTCTTGATTTGAGCTATATGTAGCTGCTGGGCAGAGCCATGATCTGTTTGGAGACCAATAACAAGAAAAATGAACGTGCACATTTACAAAATGGAGACAACGAGGCACAGGTGAAACCAATAACGGCAAGCAATCAAAGACAGGAAGCAAAACTACAAGACACATGAGGGCGGGAGAATATTTCAAAATAAAACAGGAAACATTGATAGAAAACATGAAACTGAGGAAAACCAAGACCAAGAGGCCGAGCAGGATATGACAAGTTTTCCTCCACTGCCACTTTCTCCACAAGAATTTCCAGCCCCAATGAGAGAAAGAAAAAAGGAAAACCTCGACAGCTACAACATCATTGTTACAGTCTCCCAGCTAATTAATGAGAGGGCGGATGGGTTGGAGAAAAGTTTGGGGACCAGAATCGAATAGCTGGAAAAGAAAATTTATGATGCTGGAATCTAAAGTTGTATGGGCTCCGGGAGAAGGAAAATGAGGAGGCTCGCCAGGAAGCCCTAAGAATTTGTCAGGTGCTTAATCGGAGGAGAAAACAAGGCTTCCAGTTACTAAAGATGTTGCACATCGCCTGGGACCCAAGAAGACTGAGCAAAACAGACCCAGACCGATCATCATCAAATTTATCTCCTGTAGGCAGGGAAATGCTGTGTGAAAAGCAATTAATGATTAATGATTAATGTGTACACACATTTCTGCACTTGCGCTTTGCTGGAAAAAGAGACTCTTCACAAGTTGGGATCCACAAGTTTATGTCTTTTGTTTCTTTAAATGCCAGGGGGTTACGATTTAGTATCAAATGCAAAGCCTTACTTTTATTCACTAAGAAACTCAAAACAGATTTTGTATTCTTCCTGGAATCTCACTCAACTAATAATGATAGCCTATTCATATTTGGAAGTCACAGTGGGGCAATAATCTTTGGATGTCACATGGATCAGAGCATGCTGCAGGTTTATGTACCCTTCAACATAACTATACTGGCTCAATCTTAAATACCGAATGTGACCCCGAAGGTTATTATTTATGTATTGTTGTGTCCACAAAATGTATTATTTTTAATGTTTATGGCCATAATTACAAAAACAATAACGACTGTCTCATTGACTATATGGAAGATTGTGTTGGATGGGTAAATACCCTGATTCCTTAATATAAATAGGGGGAGACTAATGTTTCCTCAGATAATATGCTTGATAGGTGACCTCCTTGTCCCCCATCAAATGCGAGCTGTCATTTGCAATCCTTTATGGAATCCTTTTGTGAACTTGTAGACATATGGAGAGAGAAATGCCCCTCTCTCTGTTGTATGAGGTCAAGCAGGGGAAAACAAGGGATTGGATCCAAACGCAGACAACGGAGGTAGGCTGGTACAGTTCAATGATTTAATGATGAAAAAAAGGCTTACACGGATATCAGGCAGGCAGTGGTCAAAACCAGGGAAGCAGTCTAGCAGAGGCACACAAGTCCAAGGAAGCAAGCAATAATCAGAATCCAAAAATCCAAAGGCGAGGTCCAGGAGAAACAAAGAATCAATCCAAAAGAATACACAGCAAACAAATGCCGGGACGCTTGACATAAAGACAAAGACGAACTGACAAAGAAACAAGGGAAGCATGTTGTTTTCGATGCCATTCCCTCAGTTATCATCATGAAGATGAAAGGCTTCAACAACCAAAATTTAGGGGCTGTGCCATCTTCTAATTTACTTATGTTTACTAATGATGGTCAGCTACTAAGATTTGCTTTTCACTAACATCAACAGTTCATTGAAAATCCATTGTATCAAATATATATATTGTACAATATTTATTTTTTTTATTTTCTTTAAATAGGAAACTCAGGAGTGAGCCAAGCAGGAATTAGTCAATAGTTACAGTGATGGGTACGTCCATATTTACACCCAAAATAACCAAACGAGGGGACTATTCTGACACTCGTGTCAGAGAGGTGTCACGCTGGTTTGAATACAGGATGTTACTCTTGTCAATCTGCCACAGTATTTAAAAACAGCAGTAGATTCCGTCTGAAAGAGATCAGTTTTTATAACACAAGCTTTATTGAACAAAATAATATGATTGAAAGCAGTAAGACCACTGGTATTTCGGCCTTAGCTCAGTCCATATAGGGTCTTGGGTTGGGGACCAAGGGTGGCTGGTTCAAATCCAGCATGGACCAGTGGATACGGAATGTGGACTGGTAGCCGGAGTGGTGCCAGTTCACCTCTAGGGCACTGCCGAGGTGCCCTTGAGCAAGGCAGCAAAACCCTAACTGCTCGGTGTGGTGTGCTATGCGGCAGATCCGATTAGATTATTTCTCTCCTTTGACACTAATGACACCAATCAATTAAACAACCTCCACATGTGCATTGCAGATATCAATAACTGGATGTCATCAAATTTTCTACTGTTAAACTCAGAAAATTCTGAGATTATTATCATAAATTCAGACTCATGACAGAATTACATTTCCTCCTTGATCCCCTCTCATCCAACATTACTAACTCAGAAACTCAGAAACCTCAGTATAATCTTTGATAACCACCTCAATTACGACCAGCACATTAACTCTGTTGTCCACAAAATACAAAAATAATTTTTAATCTGCCAAGAATTTAGAAACAGTAATTCATGCATTCATTTCATCCCGGTTAGATTACTGCAATACACTGCCTCACACAACAAAATCTCAATAAACTTCAACTGATTCAAAATGTCACAGCCAGACTCATAACCAAGTCCAACAGGAGAGAACACATCTCACCGGTTTTAAAATCACTTCATTGGCTCCCAGTCTGTCTTAGAAGAGATTTTAAAATTTTAATGATCACTTTTAAGGCTCATAGAGGGTTAGTTTCAGAATATATAGCTGACCCCTTGACCCCCTATGACTCTAAATGCAACCTGAAATCCTCAGGTGGGTCATTCCTGGCCATTCCTCGGTCAAAACTTAAAACTAAAGGTGACCGGGTCTTTTCAGTTAGGGCCTCCCAGTTGTGGAATGACCTGCCGGAGGAGATGAAGGAAGCTAACACATTGTCTTCTTTTAAGTCACTTTTAAAAACTCACTGTTTTAGACTAGCTTTTTATTGGTTTTACTGTTTGTTTTATTACCTTTCACTGTATTATATCATAATATTTTAATAACTGTTTGCTTATTGTCTTAATTATATGTAAAGTGCTTTGTAATTTGTGTTGAAAAGCGCTATGTAAATAAAGGTATTATTATTAGTAACTGTCTCATCATGGTCTCAGATTTCATCTATCCATACAAATGTAATACCAAGGATTTGGCCAGCAGATGTCACCATTTTTGACTATCAAATGCTTCAACAGTGACAGTGAACCATTTTCAACACAATTGCTTCATAGTAATTCAATGCTTCAAAAAGCTTTGTTTCCCCCAGCACTACAGTTTATGCCAATTGCCGAGTCAAAAAAAATTACATCAAACTTTCAAAGAGTGTCAAGGTATATCACAGTCTGCACAGGAGTTGCAAGAGATGCTGCTCATGCAGGCTATTGCTAGCCACAGATCACAGTCTGCACAGGAGCTGTAAGAGACGCAGCACGTTGACATTCATCAATGGATATCCGGACATTTATTCAACTTCAAAACTTTCATCATTTATTTTTTAGTTCACATTTTCATGAAATCATTGCCTCATGCAAGCTCCTCCTAACCTATTTTCCCATTGGCTAACCCTAACCCTGCCTGCTTCACTCCCATTGATTCACACAAGCTCAGAGGGTTGTTGAGAATGAGGAGTTTAAACTCATTTTGAGGTTCAAGGAAGGAAATGATATAAGGAAAGTTAGTCCCGTGGCATTGACTCAAGGGTTGAAGGAGAAAATTGGTGAAAGTGTTGGGAGATGGCGGTTTGTTAATCAAGTGTAAAGATGAGAAGCACAGAGAGAAAGCGATGAAGTTGACTGAAGTGTGCAACAAAGTCATGGAGAAAGCCAAGAAGACAGGTGATGGGCCCTTTGTGAGAGGCATTATTTGAGGTCAAGCATAAGGTATAGGATTTGAGGTCAAGCATAAGAAGTGGTAAAGTTATTGGCATTAAACGTCTGCAAGCAAGAAGGGGAGGAGAAAGGGATGATAGTTTATCAGTGTTGCTGGATTTCCAAGAGAGTGTGTTGCCTGGTAAAGTGACAGTGGGATACATAAGTAACCATGTAAGAGCATATGTCCCACCTCCTTTGAGATGTTTCAAATGCCAAAAATATGGACATATTGCAGCTGGGTGTAAAGGGAAACAAAAGTGTGGAAGGTTTGGAGGGGAACATGAATATGGGAAACGTGAGGACGGGGACAGAGATGAAATGGGCTAATTGTGGAGGTGCACATAGTGTGGCCTATGGTGGGTGTGAAGTGAGAAAGAAGGCAGTGGAAGTGCAGCAGCTAGGAGTGAACATGGATATATCTTATGCAGAAGCAGTAAAGTTGGTTCAGAGGGAAAGTAGAGTGGAGAGGAAAGAAAAAGAAATAGAGAAGGAACAGTCAGCTGAACAACAAGTAACAAAAAGTCAGATGGGAGATGGAAATATATTGCTTGTAAATAAGGATACTTTTGTGTATTTCATGGCTGAAGTAATTAACTACATGTTCCAAGCAAGGAGGAGATCTGAGAAGATTGAAATAATTGTAAAAGGTGCAGCAAGATATTGAAATATTCAAGGAATGTCTGGGATGGCTGTTTAAGTAGAGCTAAAAAAATAGCAACAGTTAAGCAAAGAATTGTGGTCACAGGATTAATTTTACACAAGTTAGTTCTTCAGTGGAATGCAAGGAGTCTGCTGTCAAATTGCCAAGAATTTAAAGGATTTCTTGAGGGTTTAGAATGTAAACCTGATATAATATGTGTTGAAGAGACATGGCTTGAACATAACTTATATTTTGTGATTCAAGGATATGTGTGCATAAGAAAGGATAGTGAATATGGGAGGATGTGTTACTTTTGTCATGCAAGGTGTTTCGTATAGAGAAATAGAAAAAGGGAAAGATCTGTAGTAGTTGTTGAAGTTTGATTAGGGGATGGTAGTTTGGTTATTGTGAATTTCTATAATCCATGCGGAGGTTGGAATTGGAAGCATTGGAAGCAATAAAGGGACTAGATAGTAGAAGGGTCATTTGGTGTGGTGATTTTAATGCCCATAGTACTCTTTGGGGAGGGGATAGGACTGATAGGTATGGATAGCGGAGGATTTGATGGACTCCTTGGGACTTGTGTGTTTAAATGATGGGAGTTTCATGACGTCACAGTCCTTGGCAGGTATTTGTTTGTGGGAGGTAATGAATCATTCAACTGTTGGAAGTGATCAGTACCCCATTTTATGTAAAGTAGGTAGTGGAAGCAGGGTGATCTTAGAAGATATATCAGAAAGGTGGGTATTTGGAAAGGCTCAGTGGGATAAAATCAGAGAGATAAGTGAAACAAGTTTTAAAAATATAAATAGAGAACAGGATATAGAAATATTTAATGAAAATGTGAGAGAGGCTATAATCGGGGCTGCCTATCAGACAATTAAAAGGAAAGTTGGTATGAATAGGAGGAAGTTAGTTCTGTGGTGGAATGATGAGTGTAGTAAGATAATAAAGAAATAATAAAAAAATTAGGAATATTAGGTAAAATGTTCAGATGAGTGAAGGAATTTTTGTATGGACGCTCTACAAGGATTGATTGTATGGACGCCACAAGGAAGTGTTATAAGTCCTTCATTGATTTCAATAATGATTGATGATGTGTATTATAATATTGGGCAAGGTGTAGGGAGATCTTTGTTTGCAGACAATGGGGCACTGTGGAAAAGAGGTACGAATGTTGAATATGTTGTGAAACAGTTGCAGGAAACAATTAAAAGAGTGGGGCAGTGGTCTTTCTGTTGACAAAACACATACGCTTTTCTTTACAAGGAAGAAGATTGGTGCAGAGGTCCAACTGTATTTATATGGCAAGGAGCTGAAAAGGATAGACTTATTCAAATTTTTAGGAGTGTGGTTTGATGCTAGGCTCACCTGGAATGTACATATCGATAGTATTGTAAATAAGTGTAAAAGATTTTAAGGTTTTTAAATGTGATGACATATTTGGTGGGAACAGAGTGGGGAGCTGACAGGTCTGCTTTGAAAGCTATATATATAGGTTTAATAAGATCAGTTCTGGATTATGGGTGTGTGCCATATGGGTTAGGTTTGTGTGGGTCCCTGCCCATGTTGTAATTGTGGTGGCCAACTCAGTGTGGCATTTGGGGGTTGTGAAGTCAGGAAAAGAGCAGTGGTAATTCAACAAGTAAAGCCAGCATTAAATTTTGTAATAAAAGGATATAATAGTATACGCAGAGATAGAGTAGAGGGAAATGGAGGAGGCTGTTTAGTATTTGTGAAACAGTACAGTATTGAAGAAAGGAAAAGATTAGGAAATGATAGTAATGGAAGTTTGGACAAAAGATGATACTATTAAAATAGTAAATTTTTACAATCCTTGCAAAAAGCTTTCATTAGAAGTACTGCAGGAATTTGCTGTAAATCTAGAAGGAAACATTATTTGTTACGGAGATTTTAATGCTCATAGTACAGTATGGGGTAGCTATAATGATGGAAATGGAGAGGTGATTGAAGAGCTAATCTTATATGCCTCAATGATGGAAATGGTACCAGAATTGATGTTAGAAAGGGTACAGAATCAGCCATAGATCTTACTTTAGTGTCAGAAACAGTGGCGGGTATTTGCACGTGAGAAATTGTAAGAGAAACAAAAGTAGGAAGTGACCACTATCCCATATTAACTGAAGTAGGGCTGAGTGTAGAAGAATATCGTACTGGAGGAGTAGATCGATGGGTTTTCAGCAGTGCTGATTGGGAAAAATTTAAGAAGATTATTGATAAAGAAATGCAAAAAGTTGATGTTAATCAAGATGTTGATGAACTAAATATTTCTGTTTGTGAAGCTATTCTAGGGGCAGTAAAGCAAACGATTCAAAGGAAAGGAGGTAAGCATAAAAGGAAAATCATACCATGGTGGACAAAGGAATGTGAAAATGTAATAATGTCACGAAATAAAGCTTTTAAAATGTTAAAAAGAACTATAAAGAATATAAAAGGTTGCAAGCTAAGGTAAGGAAAACGATTAAAAATGCAAAGAAGGAGTTTTGGAGGAAGTTTTGTAACTCAGTAGGAAGAGAAACAGAAATTGCTAAAATATGGGGAATGATAAAAAAAGAATGAATGGGATTAAAAGAGAATATGGATATCTTAATGGACAATTAAGATATCCATACAGATGAGGAGAAAGCAAAGATGTTGGCACAAACTTTTGTTAAAATTCACAGTTAAATGGACTATACTTATATAGCGCCTTTCTAGTCTTTTCTGACTACTCAAAGCACTGCAAATACATATCACATTCACCCCATTCACACACACAGTTGATAGAAAGTAATGCACTCACACACACTGAAGGCACAGCCCTCGGGAGCAATTTGGGGTTCAGTGTCTTGTCCAAGGACACTTCGACATGTGGGCTAGGGGAAGCCAGGACAGAACCGTTGACCTTCCGTTTGGTGGACTACCACTAAGCCACAGTCGCCCCAGTTCTAATAATAATAGTGAAGAGAGGCAAAGAGGAAGGGAAAATATAATAGCTGAGAATAAGGAACTATTACAGCAAAATGAAGATACCAATGATTTAACAAATATACCATTTACAAAGGCAGAACTGAATCGTGCTCTCAGGAAAACCAAGATGTCAACACCAGGGAAAGATCAGATATGTTACACTATGATAAATCATCTTAGTGAATCATCGAAGTATATCCTACTGGAACTATGTAATAAGGTTTTGGAGACCGGAAAATTGCCACAAGTCTGGAAAGAAGCTGTTGTAGTTCCAATACGTAAGCCAGGAAAAGATTGCACAAACCCAGGGAATTATAGGCCTATTGCCTTAACCTCCAATATATGCATAATAATGGAGAGAATGATAAATCTAAGATTGACATATTATGTAGAAAGCAAAGGCTTTGAATCAAAATATCAGAGTGGATTCAGAAGAGGCAGAAATACCATGGACCCTGCTTTATGTTTATAACATGAAATAAGGAAAGCTCAGATTAATAGGGGAAGCATAGTGGCCATCTTTTTTGATATAGAGAAAGCTTATAATATGATGGGGAAGGAAGGATTATTAATTAAAGTAAATTAGGGATTAAAGGCCTAATGTATAGGTGGATTAAATACTTTTTATATGGAAGATCGATTCAAGTAAGAATAGGGAAGTGTTATTCAGAATTTTTTTTGTTAAAAATGGAACTCCTCAAGGGAGTATATTGAGTCCTTTGTTATTTTCTATTTGATAAATGTTTTTCTGAATTTGGAGAATGAGATGGAATTCTCTCTTTTTGCGGATGATGGGGCAATATGGAAAAGAGGTAGGAATTTGGAATTTAGTGTGAAGAAAATACAGGAGGCTATTGTCAAAATAGAAGAATGGTCATTTAAGTGGCGATTTAAGTTCTCAGTAGACAAAACAAAGACAATGTTCTTTACACGAAAAAGAAAGGACAATAATTCAAAATTAAGATTATATAATCAAGAATTGGAGAGAGTGTAACAATTTAAATTTCTAGGGTTGTGGTTTGATGAAAGAATCACATGGGCAGTACATATTCATAAGTTAATGGACAAGTGTAAAAAAGTACTAAATGTAATGAGATGTCTGGTGGGAAGTGAATGGGGGGCAGAGAGATCAGCATTGAAAACCATCTACATAGGATTAATAAGATCAGTATTAGATTATGGGTGTGTAGCGTTTGGATCTGCAGCAAGTACATCTCTCAGAAAGCTAGACAACATTCAATATCAGGCTTTAAGACTATGTTCAGGTGCCATCAGAACAACCCCAATATCAGCATTACAAGTGGAAATTGGAGAAATGCCACTGGAATTAAGGAGAATACAGCTATCTTTAAACTACTGGGTTAATTTAAAAGGGCATAATGAAGATCATCCAACGCAAGATGCACTAAAACCCTGTTGGGAAAAGGAGAGGAGAGAAACAAAAAGTTTTGGATGCACTATTGAGCAGAAAGCAAAAGAACTAGGAATAAATGAAATAAACATTAGTCCAACAGTATCACTCCCAGTAATGCATCCTTGGATACCCCCTGCCCTGACCCTATAGTAGATCTCACATTGCTTGGTAAAAAGAACAAAGATATGGAGCTTATTTTACATCCACAGATAATACAGACATATATAGAAAGTATCTACTACAGCTATGTTCACATTTATACAGATTCTTCAAAGAACACAGCTAACAAAATTGGTATTTCATTCATAGTTCCAGATTTCAACATTAAAATTGGGAAATTAATCAGTGATGGAGTATCAGTGTATACTGGGGAGATGCTGGCAATTTTGTTAGCATTGCAATGGGTTGAAGATGTGAGACCTTTGAGAGCAGTCGTCATTAATCAGCTTGAAGCACAGCCATTCAGACAGCAGGCCAGATGTCTTAATAGAGATACAACAAACACTATATAGAATTCAAATGATGGGGTTAAATGTGGCATTTGTATAGATACCAGCACATATAGGAATCAAAGGAAATTAAATAGCTGACAAGTGTGCAAAAGAAGCCACAAAAACAAATCACACTGACATTACAGTACCCCTTAGTAAAACGGAAATGAAAACCACAATTAAGGAGAAGTTGAAAGAAAGGTGGCAAAAGCAATGGGAAGAAGAGAGAACAGGAAGGTGGTTATACAACATTCAAAGAAAAGTAGGCGTGATGAGGAAACAGGGAGAACCAGGAAAGACGAAACAATAATATCCAGGCTACGTTTTGGTCATACAGGATTACACAGCACATTATGTAAAATAGGAAAACATAATACAGGAAGATGTACATACTTTGATCAAGAAGAAACTTTAGAACATGTTATGATTTACTGTCCAAAATATGATGCTGAGAGAAGAGAACTGACACTGAACCTTAAAGAAATGAAGATGAGGTTTGATTTACGTGATCTTTTACAAAGTAGTTCTAGAGAGAAGTGTTATCTATTGTTGTTTCATTATCTCAGGAGAACAAATTTGATAAAGAGAATATAACTATGTTGTGTTTATTATTTTTATTTATTTATTTTTTAATTGATTTTTCTCAGTTTATTTTCTTTTATTTAATCATTAGTGAATGTATAGTTAGAGTCCGATCCACACTCCATTCCAGTTGGTGGCGGTAATTTACTATAACGTTGATTGCCAACCGCCATAAAACTTTACGACGAAGAAGAAGAAGTTTGACCTTCTAGTTCAAATACTTCCTGTCAGGGCATGTTACTGCACTCGGCTGCTTTCAGACGTTTAACAGACAAGTCTTGATTCACAAACATGTTTTTAACGAAGCTTTGTACTCCACAGAGTCTGTTATCATGGTAAGACGTGCAGAACAATGTTCTGAAATGCATGCTGGCTAAGGAGAGTTCTGATAAGTAACGTTAGGGCTCGTGTTAGTTTGCTCAGATATTCTGTAACGTGTATTAACGTTAAGGCATCACGTCAAATTTCACCAAACTCTTTCAGTCTAATATTGAATTGCTTATTGTCAAATAACACAATGTTGTTAACTTGCTACATGACGGTAAATGTGCTTTATACTTACATGAAAGAAACTGACTTTAGTGTGCCTTAAGCTTGTGTTGACAGTGGTACATCCGACATTTAACGCTGCATTATATTTTGTGTGTGTGGAAATGGTGGTCGTGTATATGCACGGACAGGTGTGTTTGCCCTGTGTTCACCCGTACAGGTTACCTGTCAGTGTTACCACTTCGTGTACACGCTGCGAGGGTCGGCCAGGCTTCACTGCTCCACACTCAAAATCCTCAGCTCAACTCCAACAGGACGTCAGTGGTGCGCTGTGCTCGGCAGAGATATGAGAGACTGTACCCTGTGATCCTGGTCCGGCCTAATGGATCTACAGTAAACATCAGATACAAAGAACCCAGACGCATCCTCATGGTTAGTACACCATTTCCATCACCCTGCGCTCTGTTTCTATACAGTGCTTTTTAATAACTACTGATTTGTGAGAAATAAAATGGGAATGTCTCATTAGAATAAATTCAAGTTAAAATTCAAATTTCAACATGGATTTTATTTTCATAGTTTTGTCCATTCTTATGCTTATGGTAACACGACTGACAAACTGCATTTGCAGACAGTTTTTGATACAAAAATGTCATTGGGCTCTGGACCTGCATCATAATACACACAGAGATAGTCAGTCATGAGATAAATGTGCTAGTTTTCTTCCTTTAAGCAGGTTCAGTAAATGAGTGTTACAATGTTAAGACTAGGCCTGCACGACATGAGGAAAATCTGCGATGTGCTATAACATTGTTCAATATTGCGATGGGGATATGACTTGCGATAAATAAACAAATACTGAATTAAGTCACTGTATAAACCTAATAATATCTCACTGGAAAAAATCTAAAATCTCAATAAAATAAATCATATTCCTGACATCAAACTACAGAGCGAAGTTTAGAAAGAATGAAAAACTCAGACATCGGTTCTTCCTCCTGTCCTCTGTCCTCCTCCCTCTGCTGCTGATGTGATTCACTGCCTGCAGGTAGGCTACCACTGGTAGAGGGAAGAGGGGCTGATTTGTCTCAGCCAGCAGCTAAGTTTACAAGAATTTGCCAAATTTTAAGGTATGTGGCAAACTAAGATAAACAGTTAGACTACATACAGACACCTTTCGTTTGAGCTTGTAACAATTCGATATTAGCCAAGCTAGCACGCTGTGCTTGTGTAAAACATATGAGACTGCAGACAGAGATTAAAATATCGCTTTCTACATGTTTATGCTTGTTGAACAGGTCTGTTGATAAAGTACTGGCTTTTTTACTCACGAAGGTTTTATTGCACTTACTTAAAGTTTACAAGTGTAGTTGTCCTCAACTCGAGTAATCTTCGAGTTATCTTCACTTCATCTGGTTCACTTCACTGTCACTTCACTTCCACCGCGGCCTGTCTGCTCTACTGGCCGCTTTGTTTGTGCGTGTGTGTATGTGGACAAGCTCAGCCCCGACACAGAGAGTAGGGCAGAGGCTGCAGCGTGATAATAAATAATACGGTCTTTAGGTCCTGGGCCCGTTTTAATAACGGTACACATCCCTAAAAAAATGGCAGGCAGTGTTTTGCGTTGTTTGTTGCGCATGTTCATATCGCGATGATGATGAAAATACGATTTATCGGTCAGCACTAGTTAAGACACCCTTTAAAGAGAGACTGTAGCGATTTCAGTATTACACTTCCATAAATTTGCAGCAGCACAGAGATCAAAAAGTGGCTGATGATATGCAACTCTTGTTCTAGTGGCATATGTCGATTCTGAGTCGTATGTGTCTTTAATGGTTTTTAGTATGCCAATCCTGTTTTCCGGGAGTATGGCACTTATAACCGGTATGTCAGTCATGTTCTACTTTCATATACCACATCTCACAGGTATATACAGATTCTTATTGACATATGCTGCCTATTATGATATACTGATGGTGTGTGGGAATTATAAATGGCTTATTACTCTATAGAAACCACTGTTGACCGGTATACCTGTGACGTGTGACTGTTTTTTTTTTTTTGTCATATGTGGATTCTAAGTTTGATTAGTATGTCACTGCCGTTCAACAGGTCTTATGCCGAAGTTTGTTACCTTATCAAATAGTGTTTCCCTCCAGTTAGAATTATGTTTCCTGCAGCGTTCCACTCTGGGTTTGGGTTAGGTCTTAGGTTAGGTTGTTGCTAGGCATTACAGAGAAAACTGGTTGGGGTCAGGTTAAGCATCTCATATGAGGTTAGGGATAAGGCTGGGTGCGTGTTTTGACACGATGCCGGCATATGGCACATGAAAACGGTATTTCACTCCTCTTCCACTGTCATATACCACTCCCCAGGGGCTTATGACCATTCTTTACTGGCATATGCCAACATACCACTAGTCCAAGTGGCATACCACTTAGAATCGGCATACCAGTGAACAGTGGTATTTACTAGTGAAATAGGAGTGATAAGCCATTTATAATTTGCATACAGTATATATATATATATATATATAAAAACAAACAAACCTTGTCCTTCACCCTCCGCGGGTGGTCTCATCCTTCGAGCTCGGGTCCTCTACCAGAGGCCTGGGAGCTTGAGGGTTCTGCGCAGTATCTTTGCTGTTCCTAGTACTGCACTCTTCTGGATCGAGATGTCTGGTGTTCTTCCAGGGATCTGCTGTAGCCACTCCTCCAGTTTGGGGGTCACTGCCCCGAGTGCTCCGATGACCACGGGCACCACTGTTGCCTTCACCTTCCAGGCCTTCTCCACCTCTTCTCTGAGCCCCTGGTCTTTCTCTAGCTTCTCATGTTCCTTTTTCCTGATGTTGCCATCACTTGGTATTGCCACATCAACCACAACGGCTTTCCTCTGCTGTTTGTCCACCACCACGATGTCAGGCTGGTTCGCCATTACCATTCTGTCAGTCTGAATCTGGAAGTCCCACAGGATCTTGGCTCGGTCATTCTCTACCACCTTTGGAGGTGTTTCCCACTTTGACCTCTGGGTTTCCAGTCCATACTCAGTGCAGATGTTCCTGTACACTATGCCAGCTACTTGGTTATGGCGCTCCATGTATGCTTTTCCTGCCAGCATCTTACACCCAGCAGTTATGTGCTGGATTGTCTCAGGGGCCTCTTTGCACAGCCTACACCTTGGGTCTTGTCTGGTGTGGTAGATCTGGGCCTCTATTGCTCTGGTGCTCAGGGCCTGCTCCTGTGCAGCCGTGATGAGTGCCTCTGTGCTGTCCTTCAATCCAGCCCGCTCTAGCCATTGGTAGGACTTCTTGATATCAGCCACTTCAGTTATGTTCCGGTGGTACATCCCGTGTAGGGGTTTGTCCTCCCATGATGGTCCCTCCTCCAGCACGTCTTCCTCTGTTCCCCATTGCCTGAGACGTTCCCTGAGCACGTCATCTGTTGGGGCCTTATCTTGGATGTACTTGTGGATCGTGGATGTTTCATCCTGGATAGTGGCTCTCACACTCACTAGTCCACGGCCGCCTTCCTTACGGCTAGCGTACAGTCTCAGGGTGCTGGATTTGGGATGGAACCCTCCTTGCATGGTGAGGAGTTTTCGCGTCTTAACGTCTGTGGTCTGTATCTCTTCCTTTGGCCACAGCCATTGAGCTGACTTCTTAGGACTTGCCTTACTCGTTGGAGGTATTTGGCCATTGCTGTCTTCCTTGTTACCTCTTCGAGGTTGCCATTTGCCTGTGGTATTCCAAGGTACTTGTACCCATCCTCAATGTCTGCTATTGTTCCTTCTGGGAGTGAGACCCCTTCTGTGTGGACTACCTTCCCTCTCTTTGTCACCATTCGACTGCACTTCTCAAGCCCGAATGACATCCCAATGTCAGAGCTGTAGATCCTGGTGGTGTGGATCAGTGAGTCGATGTCCCGCTCGCTCTTAGCGTATAGCTTGATGTCATCCATGTAGAGGAGGTGACTGATGGTGGCCCCGTTCCTGAGTCGGTATCCATAGCCAGTCTTGTTGATTATTTGGCTGAGGGGGTTCAGACCTATGCAGAACAGCAGTGGGGACAGAGCATCTCCTTGGTATATGCCACATTTGATGGATACTTGTGCAAGTGGCTTGCCATTGGCCTCAAGGGTGGTTTTCCACAGCCTCATCGAGTTTGCAATGAAGTCTCTTAGAGTCCTGTTGATGTTGTACATCTCCAAGCATTCAGTGTTGAATCCATGTGTATGGCATTGAGTCATATGCTTTCTTGTAATCAATCCAGGCAGTGCTCAGGTTGGTGCGCCAATGCCCTTCTGTGCTTTGCTCATGTATTGATCCATGTGTCCACTTATCTTAGCCGCGATGATGCCTGACATGAGCTTCCATGTTTTTCTCATGGTTGCTCTTGCAGCCAAGCATCTCGAGGATCACTGCTGCTGAGGCATATATCAGCTCATTGGTTTCAGTGATGGTTGTGGTAGGGATCGCTCTCAATGCTGCATTCACATCTTCTAGGAGACTTTCTGATGGTACTTCACTTAGCCGTTGTAATTGGCGTCGGGGTTGCCTTGGATTCATCCTCGCCATGATCAACCAATATCAATCAATCAATATCGCATCTCGCCTATCGCATCTCGGAGATGGGCGAGATGCAATATATATATATATATATATTAGATAATAAAGTGCACTGGTCCTATAGCATGAGTCCATGAGTGTGTTCATTCATATTTAATGTTTTGTACATTTATTGGTGTTTCTTCATGTGTTTTTAAAAGATGCCAGTCAATCTGTCCACTCTGTCTGAAGAAGAACGTCGAGCTCGACAGAAAAAGAGAGAGGTGAAGAAGCCGAAAAAACAGACCACCGTCCACTATGAAGATGACTTCAAAGCTGACAAATACAGCCACTTCTGGAAGAAGAAATAATGTCTTTTTTTATGTGAATGTAAAGCATGACTGGGGCAGCATCCCTAAAAATCAGACTCTCACTTGAAGCTTTCATTTGACCATATACAGTATGTATAGATTGGATCATTTTCATGCAAAAAAGTCATTCCTCCAAAAGATTCAATTGTTGAACACTGAAACCCAGACTAATGACATTTTTATGGCAGGATGACAGAACACCATGTGTAGCAGTTGGAGCTCTGCTGCTGAATTATACTTTGGCTCTGGGGTTACTTTCCTTAAAGTGTAACAAAATCTTAAGTTAATAAATTGTTTTAAAGCTGTGTATCAGAATAGTGAATTTTCATGAAACACACACACTTGTTGTTTGATGCTCCAAATTCTGCTGTTGAAAAATGCTGATGGGATAAACCCTCCACTCAAAAACATGCTTTATTGGTTAACTCCTGGGAGCATTGACTTAACAGGTTTGATTAACTTAGTACAGATTCTCTATACCCTCCTGGAATTTGAAAAACAGTGTATGTTGTAGCAGAAGTGGGGCGTCATTATCCGTTTAAAGGGATAGTTCGGGTTTTTTTAAGTGGGGTCGTATGAGGTACTTAAGAGTCAGAGTATCACCTACAGTAGATGCTCAGCTCTGTATTGTTGTGAATGGGGATCAACAGTAATACGTATTTTAACCGCCAAAAAAGTTCGACCTAATAAATAAATAAATATCAGTCTAAGTGTACATTATAAAAGTTAAATTCTCACCGCTTTACCGTGCTGCCATACAGCCCTTTTGGTACTACATTTTCTCAACCGCGGGACTTCCTAATCGTACGCATTCCCGTTGCAGCGCACTGTATTACACAGGGAAAGTTGTGTAAGGTGTTGTAGGCTACACATACCACAGTAAACTAATGGCTGTAGTGTTTGTGATTTCAGCTTAGTTTGCTGATATAAAGAGCTGACACAAGTAATCTACGTTGATAAGGAAAACGTAGCCCGAAACTTTAGTTGTGTAATAATCAGTTATTATGCAATAAAATGTAGTGAGAACTAAAACCTTATTTTAAAGACAAACTTTCATTAGGCCATTCTGTTCTGGGACGTTTTTTCTAATTTATCTAAAGAAAATTTTCCGCAAGAAAAAGCGGAAAAGGTCCGCAAGACACCGGCAGTCAATTACGCAGGTAACTGGATGGTTGGCGATGCAGACTGTGTGTGAGGCGCTGGCATCCGCGGATTCAGAAAGATCTTCAAATTGTGTTGTAACCAAGTCCCACTCATGGCAGCAGAAGCTCTCCGGGTCCGTGGGCATGGGCTTACAGTTTATACATCTGCACTACCAGGTAGCATGGGCTCTTTCTCGGCCTCCAGCTCGGCCTCTAGTTTCCACAGAAGTTGCCTCCCTGTCTCTCTCTTTCATCCCGTTCAGTCTCCATCTGCAGCAGTTCTTCTGTATACTCCGGTTCATAAAGGTATCATCTTGTCTCCACAGTGTACGGTATTTCTTCGTCGCTGTCATAATCACTCGTTTTTATTTTCTTGTATTTGTTGTCTCTTCAATAAACCGCTCGAACTACGACCTAAACAGCTGATTTACGAGTGGTGTAATACAGTGCGCAGCACCTATGCTAGGAATATGGAAGTCCCGCGGTTGAGAAAATGTAGTGCCAAAGGAAAGTGCTGTCTGACAGCACGGTAAAGCGGTGTTAAATTTACTTTTATAGTGTACACTTAGACTGATATTTGTTTTAGGTCGAACTTTTTTTTGGTGGTTAAAATACATATTACTGCTGATCCCCATTCACAACAATACAGAGCTGAGAGTCGGTGGCGGAGCAGCTGTCTGCATCTCCAAACTGGCTGCGCGCCGACCCCCATCTACTGTAGGTTTCGATAAGTACCTCCTACAACCCAACTTCAGAAAACCCGAACTATCCCTTTAAGGTTAGAACATTCAGCGCACAATTACGCACTTAATAAACGCCCAGCAACAGTAGTGTGTGCATAAAGAATCAGTTAAGATGTGCTATTTTTACTGCAATGAGTGGAGGAAACTTATTGACTGAAGGGAGCAAAATAAGTTAATGTGACTTTAGAGTCTCCTTGTTATGGTCATTTAATTACTTAATTAAGAAACCGGTTGAGCACAGGTTTGCCCCCCCCCTTCTATTTCAGTGCCAATCGACTCCTTCACACTCCATTCCAGTAGGTGACGGTAATGCACCATAAACCGGGTTGTGTCAGCCGCCAAAAACACATGAGTAATAACTTTCTCGTGAGAATTTAATTCCTTAGACCGTGTCCTTGCTAAGTCCGCAATGGGGTACTGGGACCTGACAGAGGGCACAGACTGCGTCGAAAAAACATGGATCACCACCAAACTAGGCACTGCTTTGGGTAAATATCAGCAGTGATAAAAGCATTTAGATGCAGTGGGTTGCGCTGGGTTGTGAAAGCTAACTAACTGTGTTGAACTAGTGTTAATGTTTTAGCTAATGCGATTAAGCTAGCAGGCTATCCCAGGACTGATATGAAGCAAACTGCGTTCAGGTTACAACACAATCGCTAAGTTAAACGAATTTTGTTTCCCTTTATTTGCGCGAATTTGACTGCGGAGGTGTTTTGGATTCAGTGTTTTCTTGAACCACAAACAACCAATGTATGAGTTCCTCAACCCATAGTACGATTGTTGCTGCTAACAGAGAGCTAACAACACACACTAACACTGGTGTTGTGTAAGTTAGAGTAACTTGTATAGCTTTGTTGGACTATTTGGCATCTGAATTTAAACTATTTGACTGAACTTCAATATTTCTGTCATCCCTAATGAAGACTATTTAATAAAAACTTAGTCTTGATTTGGTGACTGGTTGGTATTTGCCAACCATGTGTTGGGATTTACAATGTTTAAAGGGGGGCACCCACCTGTGTAGGATGAATTAATTCAGAATGATCAAAGATAAACATAAATAACTTTTAATTAATAAAGTCCTCGGGGGCACTATTCTTAAAGAAGAGAAATGATAGCCAATTAATTGACTGAGTCTCATAAAATACACTAAACTATCAATTTGGAACTCAGGTTAATAATTAAATTAATAATTGTAACCATAAGGTTACAAGGTTAGTAGGATGAAAGATTTGAAGTTCAGCATATCGGAGGTTGGCAAGTTACTCACTCTTGTGAAACATTAAAGAAGCCAGCATAATTATACACACGCATTTATTTAAAAGATAAAAACACAATGTGAAGTCTAACTAAGTACTAAACTACAGAACAAAGTTCATGTGTGCGTGTGCAGGTTTGGGTGCACGGCAAAAGGAATGTGGGTATGTTTGTTCTCCGTATGTCTCACGTGCACAAGCATGAACCCACGTGGTCAGAAATGTGAAGCGGGTGCTTTAAAGTTACTCTCCGCCGGGTGTGGTTGTCTTTAAGGGCCAAACTAGAGGTGTATAATTTGTTTAGGATAATGGTACCAAGTAAAAAGGAGTTAGTTAGCATGCAAAGACTGTCTGTGTGGAGCATAACATAAACTAACATCAACTTAGCGTCTGGCTACCAAATTAACCTAACAGATAAACGCGTCACAACAACAAAACCTCAGAAAAACACATCAGTAATGTTACATGTACAAAAGTTAAACAGTCCTTAGCTATATACACTGTTACTCAATGCTATTCCCAGTTGTTACGTTACCTGTCCGTGGGAGGGAAAGAGAGGTGGCTTTGGTGCTGCTGTTAGCTGGTGGTGAGTCTGTTGTAGACGAGCTAAGCTGGGAAGAATTGTGGTTCCGCTGTGGAAGTGCCTGTTGCTGTTCAGTGTCTGCTTGTAGAGATCGGAGGAAGCCGGTCGCTCCGTCTGTGGTTGTCCTTACAGAGTTAACCGCTCGGTGTTAACTTGCTTCGTGCTCCTGTTAGCATGTGAATTCAGCTGGCAGGCTTTGTGTGTGGATCTAATAGGCCTTCGCAGCGCTTTGGTAGATCAGGAGACTTCGTTTCTGCTGCATGTTTCTGCTCCGATCAGATTACATGGTGAAGCCAGGAGGAGAGAGTTCAGGTGGGTGTCTGCTGGTGAGCAAGCCGCACTGAGAGTGCGACAGCCACGGCGCAGTAAAGGATTCCAGGAGAATGAGAGACAAAACAAATCATCACTGACCTTTTTATTGACCTGGTGACGTCCGTGTCACAGGTCAGACTGGCCAATGCTACGTTCAGTGGCTCTCAGGATTGTTAGACGAAAGAGAATACAGTCTCCTAACAAAAGTTCAGTTAACAGTCACCCAAATGAATTAATTCATCTGTGGAGTCCCAACACCTGTTAAAGTGATTGTACTGAGATCTGCACAATTCCAGAGAGCGCATAGTCACCGGGTGAAGTTAAGCCTCTTTATTCAGTCGTGACATAACAGTAACATAATATTTGTATTTTTTCATTACATATCTGAAATACATAATCTATTATTCCTTTTCAATAATATCTATGTACAATGAGCAAACAGTCAGTTAGTTATATGTAAAATGGACTTGTTGGCTCAAGACTCAACTGCTTTTGGACACAATCTCGAGTGGCTACATAGAAAAGCTCAGGGAAGTAGCTGTGGGCTACTCTTTAAAGCTAGGTTTATGCTCGATGCAGTGTGAGGATCTGCGTGTTATGTTTTTGCATTGAGCTGCAAGTTGTCGTGGCGCTTGGTCGTGCATCTCTGAATTTTTGTAACTAGGTGCCCTAGGCGAGCGGTGCGCTTTTCATTTCAACATGGATGCCTTCGAAGGTAGTCATTTTGTAGGAAAGTGTGGGAAAAAATATGAGGGATCGCCATGTTTTGATAATGACGTCCTTTCGGTAACACTCGTTGACTTCTTGCTTATTTACAGGATATTTTGTTTGTATGTCCCCTGGCCTTTTGGAGAATACTGCAACGAACAACGTGTTGAGCATAAAGGGGCAGTAGGTTGCTTGCCATCATAGAGTCAGACTCTACAGCTCCGGAGGCAGAAATACCTGCTGAAAGTGACAGAAGGAGACACGAGAGAGACGAGAAAGCACAAAACTACGGGAGAGAGAAGATGTCGAGTTAGTAACATGCGTGGGATAAGAATGCGTATAGATCATAGACTTACAGTGGTGTGAAAAGTGAATGAAGGTTGTTGAAGCCATTTCTATGGAAGTAATACATTTTTTGAGTTTATTTTGTAAATCTGAGAAAAACCTGTGTTGCAAATGAAACGTAGAAATTGGAATGTAAACAGTTAGCCAGTGATTTAGTATAATGCAATTTGATTGGCTGTTAGATTTAGTATGAAGGAAATAGAACCCTGCGAAACAGTCAGAAGCCACTGAACTTTGGAGCAACACAGTCTTTTGACCTACACGGAACTACACAGAACTGCAGTTAATTTGTAAGAAAAGTAAAGATCCTAAGTTTTTATTTTTTATGTTTTGAGATTCATAATTAAACAGTCAAACAAATAACTTTGGATTCAAGACTTTTATTCACTGACGTTTTGTGTTGATACAAAAGAACTTTGTGAGTCAGTTTGTTGCACTCAAAGTCAAAAGACTGCTCGACATAGTCAAAATTTCGAGCCGCGTGAGAAGATCACTAAAGAAATAGACAGGCGAGCTAATCGACTGGGCGAATCTGAGGGAAACCTGCTAGTGGCTGCTAACAAAGACAATAGACCAATACGGACGAAAACGGCAGCAAAAGAATACAGAAAGAAAGCCAGAGGTAGCCTACCTAGAGAGTGAGTTGTCGGCTGAATGAAACTTTCCCTGGAACAGTTCTGATATTTTCTTCATGACTCTATTAGCCATCGTCTAAAAGTAACAGTAAGTGTTCACTGGATATTTCATCCTGAAAGTCATAGAGCTTGACATAAATAAATCCACATCAGTGACTCTTTTAAATGAGTGTTTATAAGAAGATTAGAAGCTGTGGACAATATTAAGAATTGTGACAGTTTTGTGTGAAGATTTTAAAGTGACATGACATGGCAGAAGAAAGCACAGCTGCGTGTGTTGACCAAAAGAGGGCGCCAAAGCCCACAGAAAAGGCTGTAGAGGAGAAACTACACAAGCTGAAAGGAGAATGCAAGGGAAAGTTGGCACAAATAACCAAACAGAAGAATGATTTAGCCAAGTTGAAGGAAAATGAACACAATGTTAATTTCATTAAAGATGAAGAATTGCTACGGTTCGAAAGATGTTTAAGACAGTATGAACGGATTAATGAAGAGTTGTGTGAGTTAATAGCTGAAGATAAGAAAGCGGATCAAGATGCTTATGAGAACAGATATTCGGAATTTCAGCGGTTTATAGAAAACACAAACAAATGGATTGCAGATGTCTTAAAAGATGAGGAAGATGATATTAGGCCACATGATAGTGTATCTAAAGCTAACTCTGTGGTAAGCCACACTTCCAGTACTACTTCTGCAATGCTGCGAATTAAAGCTGAACGTGAAGCACTGTTGGCAAGAGCTGCAGCAATGAAAAAGAGAGAAGCAATAGAACAGGAAGAAATTTGCTTGAGAATTAGAAAAGAGAAATTGGAGCTTGAAACTGAGCTTGCTGCTTCAGACACCAAACTGAAGGTGTACAAAGAATTTCAAGATGCTCATGAATATAAATATGATTTATCAGAGCTACCTTCAGGACCCAGATTTGAACCCCTGATGTGTAGACAAGAAAAACACAATATAGACGATTATGTGTGTTGTGGAGCTGGTAAGACATCCCTTACATTCATTCCAAAGCCAGCCACTCAAGTTGGTGCTTCAGATAGAAGAAAGTCATTGTCAAGGTTTGATGCTGTCAGCAGCACGCCACATCTTAATCATCATGATCACACTGAGTTTTCTACAGATAGCCTGCACGAAGCACCAAGATGCTCATTAAACAACAGAGTTTATCTCAACTCCCTCAAAGAGACATATCCACGTTTACAGGAGATCCTCTGACTTACAGATCTTTCATAAGGGCATTCGATCATGCTATCGACAGTAAAACAGTCATCAGGACCGGCTGTACTACCTTGAACAGTTCACGAGTGGAGAGCCACTTGAACTCATTCGGAGCTGTGAGCACATGAAACCAGACAGAGCTTATAAAGAAGAACTGCTTGATCGTCACTATGGAGATGAAATGACCATCGCTACAGCTTATATCAAGGCGGCTATGGAATGGCCTCAGATAAGGCCAGAAGACAGAAAAGGATTGAATGCTTTGTTCTTGGTTGGATGTTGTAACACAGTGAATGATGTGGACTACATGGATGAAATTAACAATCCTACCAACATGATGTCCATTTTATCCAAACTTCCATTCAAACTGAAAGAAAGATGGAGAAGTTATGCTTATGACTTTTAAGAAAGCACAAGAAAAAGAGCCAGATTTCCTGATTTTGTGGAATATGTGTACCGACAAGCAAAGATTGCCAATGACCCGCTGTTTGGAGATATCCTGGACTCCACTATAAGTAATCAGAACAGCCCAAAAAAGCAACCAAGAATTAGAAAAAGTGAGTCTAAAAGAAGCAGCTTTGCTGTGAATGTGTCTGCTACCGAAAATGTCAGTAAAAGCTAACCTGAAAAGAAACTTTTTGCAAAGCTGCCAAGTCAGCAAGTGTTTTTCAAAGTCCCTGTCTTTACTGCCAGAAGAACCATGCACTGAATGCTTGCAACAAGATTCAGAAACAGCCTCTGAAAGAAAGAATTCAGTTCTTGAAAAACGAACGGCCTTTGTTTTGGGTGTCTGACGGCAGATCATGTGTCCAAGGACTGTAAAAAAAAAAAAAAAAGGGGGGCCTCTTGTCCAGATGGTTCACTCAAGCACCCAGCTATCTTGCACGTTCATCAAAGAACAACAGTGCAGATGACAGGTCACAAAGCATGAGTGAAATCACAAGTGCTCTCGTGTCTGCAGGGTGCAGAAAAGGTGACCATACTGGGGCTGGGAACAATGAGTGTATTCTTCCCATCGTACCTGTGCAGATAAAACACAAGAAAGACACAAAGATAATCAAGACCTATGCTTTCTTGGATCAAGGAAGTACAGCGATTTTCTGCACTGAAGAATTGGCGAAGAAGTTGAATATGTGGGACAGAAAGACAGAGTTCCTGCTTCGTACTATAGCGCAAGAACAGAAAGTGAATAGCTATGAAGTTACCGATCTGGAGGTGTGTGGCTTAGAGGAGCAAGATTACATTCAGCTTCCCAATGTGTATACTCAGCCAGATATACCTGCAAAAAAGGCCAACATCCCGCAGAAGAAAGATTTGGAGAAGTGGTCTTACCTGAATCGAGTCCATCTCCCAAAACTTGAAGCAGAAGTTGGTCTGCTCATCGGTGTCAAAGCCATGGAGCCATGGGAGATCATTAATTGCCAGAGCGATGGGCCATACGCTGTGAAGACAGCTCTTGGCTGGGTCGTCAGTGGGCCAATCAGCAGATGCCAAGAGAAGGAATCAGATGATGGCAAAAAAGTTTCCTTGTCAACTGTATTTCTGTAATAAGCGTTGAAGACATGCTGTTGAAGCACTACAATGTAGATTTTCCAGAAAGATGTGACGACAGATGAGAACAGTCACAACATGACAAACAGTTCATGCGTACGGTGATATCAGCTCAGCTCGTGGATGTTCACTTCCACATCAAGTTGCTTTTGAAGGATGACAAGGTGAAGATGCCATGCAACCATGGTATTGCTGAAGAGAGGCTTAACTCTTTGAAGAGGAAGTTCAGTAGGAATACAGACTTCTTTCAAGAGCACAAGGCTTTTATGGACAACATACTGGAAAAAGGCTACGCAGTAAGGATTCCAGAAGAACAGTTGATTCGCAGTGATTAGAAGAGTATGGTTCATTCCACACCGTGGGGTTTACCATCCAAAAAAGAGGAAACTCAGTCGTCTTTGACTGTGCGGCAACTTACCAAGCTGTGTCACTAAATGACCAGTTGTTGTAAGGGCCTGACTTAACTAACACCCTCATCGGAGTATTGTTGAGATTCAGACAGGAGCCTGTCGCCATGATGGCAGTTATAGAGTCCATGTTTTACCAGGTGTGGATTCCAGACACGGACACAGATATGCTACGCTTTCTCTGGTGGCCAGGTGGTAATCTAAATGTGGAAGCAGAAGAGTACAGAATGTGTGTGCATTTGTTCGGTGCTACATCATCTCCTAGTTGTGCGTCATATGCATTAAGAAGAACAGCGGAAGATGCAGCATCAAAGAGTACCCCTGAAGCCACACAGACAGTCCTCAAGAACGTCTATGTGGACGACTGTTTGAAGTCAGTAGCCACAGAAGATGAAGCCGTTGCTCTTGTGAGGGAGCTGATGACGTTGTGCGCCAGTGGTGGTTTCCATTTAACCAAGTGGTTCAGCAACAGTAGAGCCCTGCTGGGCTCCATTCCTGACCACAAATGAGCGGCTGAAGTCAAAGATCTCGATTTGGAGCATGATAAGTTACCAGTGGAATGGGCATTAGGCATGCAGTGGTGCACAAGTTCTGACAGCTTCAGGTTCAAAATACATCTGCCGGACAAGCCATGCACAAGACGGGGCATTTTATCTGTAGTCAGTTTGGTGTATGACCCAATGGGTTTTTTGGCACCACTACTACTACCCATCAAGCTCATTTTAAGAGATCTCTGCCAAGAGAAGAAAGGTTGGGATGAAGAGATCCATGAAAAGGAATGCCGGACAAGGATGAAGTGGCTGACAGACTTAAACAAGCTTTCAGAACTCCATCTCGACAGATGTTTCAAACCCCCTGCGTTTGGGCCTACAAACACTGCTCAAATTCACAATTTCTCAGACGCTAGTCAAGACGGATATGGCGTTGTGTCGTATCTCTTGCTGACAAATGACCGGGGTGAGAAACATGTATCATTCTTGATGGGAAAGTCCAGAGTCGCTCCACTCAAACAGATCCCGATCCCGAGAATGGAGTTGACAGCAGCAATGGTTGCAGTCAAGATCGATCAGATGTTGAAAAAAGAACTTGAAGTTCCCCTGATGGAGTCGGTCTTCTGGACGGATAGTACAACAGTACTAAAATACATTGAAAATGATGCCCTTCGTTTCAAGACGTTTGTAGCCAACCGTGTCTCTTTCATTAGAGAAGCGACTATATCTTCTCAGTGGAAGTATGTCAACACCTCACAAAACCCAGCAGATCAGGCTTCCAGAGGTTTGAAGATACAGAGCTTGGAAAGTAAGAGCTGGTTTCAGGGGCCTAGTTTCCTGCGAAAAGAAGTTGAATGGCCGGAACAACCTGAACAGTGTCCTTACCTGACTGACGATGATGTTGAGGTGAAGACATTCGCTGCAGTGTCATGCACAAACTCAAACGAGTGCACAGATCCACTGAATCAGCTTGTTGAGTATTACTCCAATTGGCATAAGATGAAATAGGCAGCAGCCTGGATTTCGCACTTAAGAAGGACGTTGCGGCACCTGAGCGAGAAGAGAAAAAGAGTTTGAGCAGAATGAGAATGATCCAGAGAAATGCAGATTCTTTCCTGCCAAGAAACTCCTGGATGTTAGCCAGAATCACGTGATGCCCAACTCCAAAGGCGTTGTCTGAAGTGCTGAAGTTTGGACGAAGACCAGCATCATTCAAAGACCCATAACTAAACTTTGTTTGTTGCAGGGAGAAGACTGAAGATAGAAGAGAAAGACTTGAATAGAATAGAAATTACCAGTTGAATAGTCTGTGAGAAGTATTTAGTTGTTAATACTTACCAGTTAATGTTTACCTTTAAATACTTTCCTGTGAAGAGAAGATTCTTGCTAAAAGGAATTGAGAAAGTGTTAAATGTAAGAGTGTAAATGACTTCAATTTAAATTTAAGTTGATAATTGATATGTTAAGGCCTAGTCAATTAGGAACTGGGATATGTTGATATGATGTCATTAATATATTGCATATCTTATGTACTGGTTATATTATTTAATTTTTCTGAAACTCATTACTGGTTATATTGTTACATTGTTTCAGCTATGCGCCTAAAAAATTCACTACATGTTCTATGTTTGATTGTGTATGTGACAAGTAAACCTAGTTTGATCTGATTTTGCTTGTCAAAGTAAGATTTCTAATGCAGCGTCTTCTTCACCTCATTTTGGTGTGCCAAGCAGTAATGTGTTCATTACTGCCCCCTGAGGCTGGGGGGGCAGTAATGAAGGGGGCTGTCCTTTTGTCAGTGTTTTCAGACAGTATTTTTCGGTTTTACAAGATCCGAAGACTAAATGGGTGGTTTGGCCTATTTACTTATATAAATGTACGTCTGAAATGTACTTTCCAAAACAGACAATTCAACAATCAAGCCCACAATGCTCAACAATTGGCTAGGTGTGGAGGTGTCGAAATATGCAAGATTTGAACTTCTCTCTCAAGAACTTTTCTCTCAAGTATGGGGTTATCCTTATTTAAATGATTACATCTTTTCTTGTCTATGATGGCAGGCTTTTTGTGCGGCCATTTGAAATAGCAATAATCACTTTGGCCTTTTAGATGAGGTTGGACAACACATAATACAAACTAGTTTGTTTTCACCCATATTCTGGTCTTTAGACGAGTATAAACTCGTGTAAGTATAAGAACGTTTAATACAAATAAATACATTTTTTTTATTTTAATAAAATAAACCAAACTTTTGAAATGCACCAGTGTTTGATGTTGTCTTAACACAAACAACAGCATGTTTGCCTGAATAAAATACAGCATGCAATTTACAAAGTGATCAGGAAAATCAGGAAATGTCTGATAAGTAATCAAGACTGAGTCTGACTAAGAATTCAGAATCAACAGCTTTTCATACTACTACAAACACAGTTCAAAAATAACTGATATTCCAAAGTCAGCCCTAGATGAGAATTGTGACTTGTTTCAATTGTGTTGATTTGAAATTTTTTTTTTGTGTGTGTGTGTGTTTTCAGGCCTGGTTGGTTCAGCCTATCACATAGTGGCATTCCAACCTGATTCTACATTGGCAGCGTTACAGAGGGCTACCAACACAACTGTTACCTTGGGTAAATATTCATATTATTCAAAAATCCACAGCTACACAGTTGTTTGGTCTACAGTGTCATTTTTCAGATCATACATTATATGTCCCAAATCCCACTGCTTAAAAACACAGTGATAAGGTAAAATATATCTCCTGCTGCATAAGTCATGGAAACCTTGCAAAATTATGCAATTGTTCCAAGGAAATATTTTTTAGCAAGCCTTATAATGCACTTGATTGCACCGTCATAACCTAAAATAAAGGCCATCTATCATCACTGATGAAGGTTAATATCTGTTTAAACGTTTTTTCAGAAAACATTCACGTGAACGTTTTCTGTTCTACTGTGAATACGTGCTCTTCCTGGCAGGCAAATGGAACTCTAAAACCAGTAGGCAATTTGAGGGGGGTGGGTGCCATCCCCCTTGGTAGCAAAATGACCAAAATGCATCCCCCTTGTTAATCTGCTATCCCCCCTCTCCATTCTCTAGTAGCAGAGAGAGTGCAGGGGCAGAGGGGTTGTTTAGTTAAATATGTTAGTCTAGTCTGCCTGACTCATTGATCCTTTATCTGACTGAGATTTGTGCAAGTTAGAATCTATGGCCCCAACCATGGCTCTGAAATATCAGTAGCCTTCCTTTTCTGTCAGTTGCATCTTGGATCTATAATATTCTCTCTCGAAACGAACCGGGAAACCCTCCATCCCCTTGTTAAAAATATGTCTGAACGATATGCAAAAAAAATCGTATTGTGATAATTTTGACAGATATTGTGATTGCAATTTGAATCACCATTTTAAGGGGAATGGTAATTTTTGCATTTCATTTTCACTGAAAAAAATAGGCTAGCACTTTAACTCCTTGGTTGCTTTGGCTGTATCTAAAGTATTGTATATTATATTATACAGCTGCATTATCCTAAGATTAAAACTGAAAGTAGGCACTTCAACTTCATTGTTTAATTTTAAATCCAAAGTGCTGCAGTAATTTCAAACATTTTGGTCTAAATGTGTTCAAGTACTGATCTTTGGATTCCATAAATTGCATCAAATTGTGTAATGCTGATATGGATGTCTGTGTTGTACCAGCCACCATGGGAGCCATCTTCGGCATGGCGACATGTCTCAGTGCTCAGGCTCGTGAAGCCCCAGATGACCCACTGAATTACTTCATTGGGGGCTGTGCCTCTGGGATCTTCCTAGGAGCCAGAAGTAAGTATCAGTCCTGCCAGAGGAGGCACTGGGGGCTTTCCATTGATTTAGCTAATTCTGCTTTCTCCTGCCTGTGGCCTGGAAATCGATCGAGGTCTGCCATCATTTAGGATGTTCAATCCCTTAAATGCGTCTCAGTGGAGACGAGGAGCATGAGAAAAGAGGCTCCTGGAGGAGCTTAGAGCGAGGAACCACGTGTAAAAAGAACTGCTGGGTTGCTGTGGGAACAGGAATACTGTAATATTAATAATATTGCATGATTGTAATACTGTAGATTAGGCAAACCACCTGTGGAAACAGGAACAGCACCAATAATGCTATAGTTATTCATATTTATTCATAAAATAAAAATATTACATGTGTGTAAATCTGGTTAATGAATTAATCATGAAAACACTCACTTTTTTCTTCATTAGCCAAAAGGCTTTTTTCTTCCTCTTTAATTTTCTGTTCCAAGTTAATCTTTGCTCATTCAAGAAAAATATACATCCATACAGTCCTATACAGCCGCACTGTCGCAGTTATCATTATTAAACCCTAAAATATCAGCCTTAGTCTGAAAAGGACATTAGACTTGCTGTACCTGCAGCCTTTCACAATCTAATTAGGCTATGGATTTGACTTAGTAAATATATAGCTGATTTCGTTGCTCCCTCACATCCAATCTGTTCTTTAAGTAATACATTTTAGTAAACACATTTTAATTGTGTGTTGGTGTCACATCACATCACATTCTGTAACGGCTTGATGCCAAAATAGATCTACACCCAGTGTTGGAGCTATTGGAGTTATTTAATTATTTCTAAACATTATAGGACAATGAAGTAGCTGTGCATCTTGAGTAATTGCTGCCTCATCAAAATGATGCTGGAGTGAGCAAGGATGTCTTATTTGGTGAATATAGTTCCTTCGTCCTTGCATCTATATCATTTGTATAATTTTGCAGGCAAAGTTAATTTCATCATTATCTACCATTTAATGAACACAGTCAGTTAGGTATGACTATGTATGTGCAGTTAACAACAGACATCTAACACCATTTTGGTTTATGTTGCATTTGTTGAACTCCCATTAAGCTCTTTGATAGAGTTGCTTTTGACAGGCTGAAACATCAGAAAACATCAGGGGAAACAGTTTTTTATAACATGGGTGGTCTGTAAATATGGGTGGTCTGTAATGTTATGAAATTTGACACATGAACACATACAGTACAGTGCCTATAAAAAAGCAACCCCTTACGATTCATGTTGTATTTTACTACAATAAATCACAGAGGATATTAGGATTTTCCTAAACTGAACAAAAAAATAGTTAAATGTCAATGTGAAAATACATTTCTACACATTTACTTCTATATAAATATAAGTTGACAAATAATTGGTTGCCTAATAGTCCAGGTGATATGTAAGGATGACTTTCATAAAAGCATGAAACTTGGTACACTTGTACAGTTTGGGGGCCCTGAACAGCCTTTCTTGTAGCCACAACAAGAGTTAAAGGATGGACTGGCTTGCCTGTGGAAGAGTTTACCACAATGGTGCACTAGTGCATCCTTAGTTGTTGGGGATTTGCTCCATTCCTCTTCCTTTCTTTGTGAACAACTCAAGACGAGCTTGATCCATGTTGAGTGGGCTGCTAGTGCGATCATAGAGGAGAATTGTGAAGTGCTCCACAATGGAAATTACCTCCTCTGGAATGCCTTTTAGAGCCTTTGACAGAGCCATGAAGGCCTTGTTTGCCATGTAATTTGCATTCCAGGTATCCTATGCTGTCTTGCCCCTGGTTGCAAATGTAGATACTGTGTCACAGCCATTAAAGGCATGGAACACAGGAAGGGCCATGGATTTGTCAGGACCCTGAGACTTGACAATCATGGGCAGGTATATGTCTTAGTTCTTTCCAGTCCTAAATGTCACTCACAGCTCCTCAATATCCAGCTCTGAGACATGTGCAATGGCTAGGACCACAACATCTGTGTCCACAGTGCAGCATCTCAAAAGAGCAGTGTACCAAGGAGGACACTGTTGGTGACAAGCAGTTGAGGTGGCACCAAATATACCATCTCCGGTTGAATGGACCCAAACAATTGGAGACCATTGTGGTCAACTCTTCCACAGGCAAGCCAGTCCATCCTTGAACTCTTAAGTTGTGGCTGCAAGAAAGGCTGCCGGGGGTATTGCAAATGCAAAAAAGCCTCTTTAAAGTGTACAGGTCTGTGTCAATGTGGAGGAGACCGTGAAGAATAGGTTCAACAACAAAACAAATATGTTTCTGAAATACTTTTTTGAAGTACAGTAAATCTTTGTCTGAAACATTCTTTTTAAGCTCTTCTTTTTAAGTTGCTACGGTCATATTGAATATTCTTCTATTAATTCTCATTTACATTCACTGTATTGTCAGGGTTCATGAACAAAATGATTAAGCTTTTAAAACTCTACTCAACATGCATGCAACAGACATGATATCATAAAGGCTAGCCTAGGTTCTCAGATACTGTGATTTCCTTCTCACGTCACTGAATTCACCATTAATTACTCATCTGAACAGTTTATGATGTTGTATATGGTATTATTGTTATCCTTGACCATCCAAACACGGGGGTAGATAACACAGAAAATGTTATATCATGTCTGCTTCAGGAGATATGATGGAAAATACATCATTCATCAGTTATGGTGGAAAGTAAAATGGCCGCCACGAGGTGTTATTGCGATGGCTCTATTTCTACCAAGTCTAGTCTACCAAGTTTCATGCTTTTATAAAAAAGTGAACATAGCACCTCAATTTTGGCGCATATCACCTGGACTATAAGTATTTACTTCCTTCAAGTCAGTATTTAGTAGAGGCACCTTTGGCAGAAGATACAGCATTGATTGTGGATCAGTTTTAAACATCTGGACACTGTGGTTTATCCCATTTTTCTATATGAAACTGTTCAGGCTCTGACACATTGCATGGTGACTGTGAGTGAACCGTGTGTCCAGACACTGATTGGTACAAGACTTTATAAATCTGAGAGTTGCTGTGCAGCTCAAACCACAACACATTTTATCTTCCTGACTGTTGTCATGTAGACGTGAGCAGTGCTTTTAATCCTGTTAGGTCTTGTGTCCATATAGCCTAGCGTTTTATAGCTTTTATTTTTTTCTGGCATAGAAACGCTGGCAGGTTGCTGGAGTGAAGCGCTTGTGCAGTGAGAGAGAAAGATGCTGCCGTGGGTTTTGTTTCTATGACAAGCAACATTAGATTAACATTAGCTACATAGCTAAAAAAAAAAAAAAAACCCCACCCAGGTCAGAAAGTGGAGTTCACCCGACGCTGGGATGTAGCTGGTTTCCCCTGAGCTGCAGCGTGACCCTAGCCACCAGTGTTAGTTGCTCCTCTCTAGGAGAAGCTTTTTCCGGCTGTGAGGCGGAGCGAGCTGGACTCCTCAGATCGGAAGGCATACCAAGGGTACAATACTGGGGAAACTTTACAGATTTGGCCGCTTTCACGTGTTGTGCTGATAGCTTGACGAGCTCTTTCTCTGAGCTAAAAACAGCACATAGATTCGCCGAAGGCAAGATGAAGGAAGTTCACAAATGCGTGAATACATGTATCACAGAGGTTTTGTGAGTCGAGTGAAAATCTGCCATTCAGGTATACAGATTCCCAGGCTCACCTGACTGACTGAGTGAGCAGTCATTAAACAATCTGTCTAATCTTTCTAACAATACCTTTTTTCTTTTAACGCGGAAATAACAGCACAACATTTAGAAATGCAATACTTGATGATTATTTGAACCTTTAATGTCAAGTTCTTTTTCTTAATATCTATATATTTATAACTATGGGGTGTCTGAGTGGAAATATCAGCTCTGTTATAGGTGATTTAATGGGTCAATTCTTAATGTAAACATGCACCAGGTTAGAGGGTTCCTTGTACAATTTACAGCATTCGTTCTCTGAGAATCTCTTTCATATCCAAGCAAAAGTTGTATTACTAAATTATCCCTAACCAAAACAATATCAAATCGGGACCTTGTGAATCGGAATCGATTTGGGAAATTAGTGGCGATACCCAGCTCTAATTACAAGCAGCGCTGACGTTGGCTAACTACACTAATATGTCGATAAAAACAACAGACTGGTTTCTTGAGGCAGACAGTGGATTTCTCAAAATTATGTTGTAGGTTATTCACCCAAAACCTGAATAGTCTTTCAAACTTTCCCTATTGAATTATGGTGGGATTAAACTCACGTTAAATCTAATTTTTTATTAAATTTGCGAATTACTAGAGATTTCTTGTTTAGATTACATTGAAATGCGTGTTAACACATAGAGTTTTGTATAACCCGAAATATTTCAACACGTTAACAAAACAAAAATTGACACCTTTAACGTGGATTTTCTGGTTGTGGCCATTGAGGGACCCAGGTTTCTCTAACGAGTGCATAGATGCCCACATCAGTAATTTATGCTCAATGTAGGTCCCTTTAACGTGTACTTAGACGCCCATATCACTAATTTACTGTATGCACAACGATCTCCACAGTTCGACATCATTGATGCCACCTTCCTCATGAATATGTATGAGTGCCTTCATTCCCTCATTGGCCACAACCAGAAAAGCCACGTTAAGGCGTCAATTTTTGTTGTGTTAACATGTAGAAATATTTCATGTTAATACTACAAAACTCTGTGTTAACACGCATTTTAATGTAGTTTAAACAAGTAATCTCTAAGATGTTACTTGCACAAATGGCGTTCCATAACAACTGATCTCAGATGAAGTGTATTGATTACAAGATTACCCCAGAGATCTGTGACAGGAGCGAATGATTGCGATAGACGACGAAAAAACATGAGAAGTCACTTGCCCAGAAATGACGTCTTGTTTGTTTACATCCGCCAGGGGGTGAAGCTTGACAATGGCCAGAGTTCAATGAGCCCCCCCTCCATCTCGTGTCCACACTTGGAACGTCCCCATCTTTGCACTCTTTGTAGCCATGATTTTTGTTTTGTTTTGGAATGTCCACTTCCCTTTTCAGAGCCCCCTATTTCCTTGAGCGCTCTGATTGGATACTGCTCTCCTCCCATCTCAGACTTGTCTCCAAGGCGCTGCAACTAGATGTGCATCTTGTTTTTGGCTATGATGAAATCAAACATGTTTGAGAACTGATATATAGCGTCTGACGTGGTCAGTACCTGTCATGACGGGCATCAGATTTCATGCTGACAGGAGGGTTTTTGTCTCAGATCTAAGAAATTTCTTTGCCACAGGCAAATCCTGAGTAGCAGGGTGCCAATACTGCTACGCAACCAACTGCCCTTTGGGGACTAAATAAGATTTGATTGATACATTTTTTAATTACTCTTTATGAAGTGTAAAATGTATGCTAAGCTTGCATAACTGAAACCATATTGTGTGTGTGTGTGTGTGTGTGTGTGTCCGTCCATCCCCAGCCCACAGTGCTGTGACCGGTACTTCAGCGTGTCTGGGTCTGGGTACACTGGCCTTCTTCACAAAAGTCGGAAAGATGGAGGGATGGAAGCTAGCTGGACCCCCCAAACTATGAGAAGGAAGATGGCTGTAAGATTAACTGTATGTTGCAAAAAGAGTTCATGTAATAAAGTTATTGTGAAAATGACAAAATATACTCTTGAGTCAGTTCACTTGATTTCATCTCAGTTGTTGACAACAAGACTCTTTGGAGAAGTTAAAGAAATCTTGAAATTTACGCAAGTAGCAGTTTGAATTTTCCTGTTTATTAGTGTTACAAATCTCTTAATTGTATTATCAATGAGTGTGTCTGTTAATCTTTTTTTAATATATATATTTAAGTGTGTATGTGTAAAAAAAACAAAAAAAAACAAAAAAAACCTAGAACCTATTTCTAGGGTTCTGAGATATATAAAAAGCCAAATTGTCGTCAGACGATAGCCAATGGGCTCCGAGATTGGATTTCAGCCAATGCTTTTCGCCTCTTTTGCTCTCCCCACAAAGACTGTTTACCTGCATGCAACCAATGGACTACAAACGGAAACCAGAACGCTTCCGATACCAAAATCTTTGTCCAATTCCTTGTCTACAGATTCTGCATCCATATGCAGATATTTGTTTATGGAGATTAAGGTAACAGCCATAGGCAGATTAAAATAAAGCACTAATGGTCAATGTTGCTGATCTGGGAAATATTCTGCCACAGTAGCATTAGCAGGTCAACTTGGCTCTGTATGTAAACAGCCTGACATTCTGGATGTAGTCTTACCAATCACCTCACCGATCAGTCAGCCTCGTATTTGTATCCAAATGCACGCACACCTGGCACAAAGTCCGTTTACAAGCTTGTTTTTTGTATTTTCAGAAGTTCTGCATTAAGTGTCACTGTGGACGGGATGTGATATTCATTAAATTATCCTTTACTTTTATTACATTATTACTTAGTATTATCAGGTGGAAATGTCTTTCTAGTGTACATTTCCATATTTCTCAATTATTCTCCTCTCATCCCACTAATGTGCTGATCACATAGTTTAACTGCAAAATTTTAAAAACTGTCCAACTGAATGAAGCTCTTTTTACAGCAGTGATGTTTGAAACTTCGGACGTCATCAGTCACGTATTCATTTGACACAAGCTCCATTTTATATTGAAACAGTGCGCTTCACAGGAGTGAAACAAGCTTTGGCGCTTCAGTATCATTCGCCCTCTCTACCAACAACACAGTTGGACACAGTTGAGTAATATATCAATTACAGACCCAGTTTTCAAAAGGAAAATGACTGAGTGAGAGAACCTTAATTCTCCAGTCTATTACACTGAAAACACACAATGTGTTCATTAGTAGCATTAACACACTGGTTTATATTTAATGTGCATCGGCAAATACTGCAATTGAAACAGACTTTTAATGTGTAGACCTGCGAGTGATAAATTTGTGTAAATCAGATCTGTGCGTGGTGTGGAGAGGCTACAGAACGGACCAAAAACTTTGCTCCTAAGCCGCACAAACAGCTGTTGTGTTCCCTGTTGCTGGGTGACAATTTGTATATTGACATTAAGCAGGAGGTGTTCAGTGCTCAGCTTTAACACTGAATATTGAGGGGAACAAATTTGCTGTAATCCGGCCGATGATGGTGGTGTGATCCGCAAACTTCACAGACAGAGTTGTCTCCTTGTCGGGGACTGCAATCATGGGTATAGAGCGTGAACAGGAGGGGGCTGAGCACAGCACTGGGAGGCTCCAGTGTTGAGTACTAGAGTAGGCTTAAGACTTTCCTCTTTGATAAAGCTTATAGTTAGGGCTGGCTTGGTTGAGCCCTGAACCATCCCTTAGTTATGCTGCAATTAAGAGATGACTACGACTGAAACCTTTTCTATGATAGAACACTCCTGGACGAATGAGGGACTACACCGTCTTAATACAAGTCATTCTGATGGGGACCTGACTGTCCATACCAAATTTCATGGCAATCAATCCAACAGTTGTTGAGACATTTCACCCAGAACCAAAAACAAAGAAAAAGTCCTAGAAAAAAGGGCCGTTGGATGCTGCTTTATTGAAGGATTAAATTAATATACAGCTTGATGTGAGATTTACACACTTTTTGAATAACATGCTAACCTAAGAACTTAACTATTCACTATATTACTATACAATTCTAAGTAGCATATATGAGCAGCCTATTACTTTTTCCCTTGCAAGTATCATTGACTAGTGTAGCACTGACCAATTAAATATAAATTGTGAATAACCTACATACATACTGTATCAAACTGTGGACCCCTTTTTAAATGACGTCATGAATGTCAGTCTTTGTCAAGAGATAATAGCTGACCAGTGAAGTTTGACTGTCTCCATAACAAACTAATTAATAATTAAGCTTCAGGTTGACTTCACAGATTCACATACTTCTGTCAGGTTTATCAGCAGGATCGACTAACTCTGTTACACAGAGTCAGAAGAACTCATACATAGGAGAAACGCTGCAGGACAGAGTGTCTATAAGAAGTCAACATAATCTGGAAGATTGGAATCAACATGTCTGCCAGTCTCACTGCAGGTCTGTACCTTCTTTAACTCAGTTTTATGCTTGTAGGCTCTTTGGACAAGTGCTTTTACAAGAACAAACTTTGAGCCCTGAACCATCCCTTAGTTATGCTGCTATAAGCCTAGACTGCTGAGAGACTTCCCATGATGCACCTCTTTCCTCTCTCCTCCTCTCCCTCTGCATCTGTATGCATTTCTATCCCATTACTGCATGTTACTAACTCTACATCTTCCCTCTCCTGTAGTTTTGTGCTTTCTCGTCTCTCTCCTCTCTCCTGTCGCTTTCAGCAGGTGTTTCTACCTCCAGTGCTGCAGAGACAGGATCTGTGGTTGTGGGCCACCTGCTGCACCCGTGTTCCTGCTCGACAACTGCTACTACAGTTGTTGTTATTGACTTTGTTACTATTATTGTCATTATTATTCCTATGATATCATTTTATTATTGCTTTATTAATATTACCACTACCATTACATTATTGCTATTTTAAAATTCTAAGTGGAATTTGCATTGTGCTTCCTTCTCCCCCACGCCCCTTCTTTCTCTCTCTCTCTCTCTCTCAAAACCTAACACGGCAGTGGTGGATGGTCACTCACCATTGAATCTGGTTCTGCCCAAGGTTTCTGCCTTTTAAAAGGAAGTTTTTTTCTTGCCACTGTCGCCAAGTACTTGCTCATGGTGGGATTTGTTGGGTCTCTGTAAATAATATTATAAAGAGTACGGTCTAGACCTGTTCTATAGGAAAAGTGCAATGAGATAACTTGTTATGAATTGGCTCTATATAAATAAATATAATTTAATTGAATAGAGTGGAGGAGGTATGACCGCCAATCCAAACTGTTTAAGGTCTGTTCATAAGGAAGTCCCATATCCAATTACAGAGAGTGGTACTCAGCCCAAAGTGCCAAGTTTTCCAATCAGTTTCATGGGGGAGATTGTGTTGAATGCAGAATGCAGGTTTCTTTTATAAATGCCAATGTTTGTTAAACATTTTATTGTAAGGGGAAACAGAATACAGAGAGACTTAAAAAAACAGCTGTGCTGATAGTAGTATCTGTGTGCCATTTTTATTTGGACAATTTATATATGTGCAAAGACAAACCATAAATAGTCACTACAGAGCAGAAAGCAGACTGATCCAGCTGTGATCAGTTGCTTGTGATGACGCGAGGACATCTCATTTTTCCAAAAATGTGTTTCCTCGTTTCCTCTCTCCTTGCATCTTTTTCTTGCATCTCTCCTCAAGTTTTTAGTGAGAGGGACTAAGATGTCAGGAAAAGACATAAGCAATGGAAACGTGGATGCAATTAAGAGAATTGGGATGTACCCATAAAATAAGGCAAACGAGAAGCACCCTGATAGTATAAATCCATGCTAGTGGGTCTGTGAGGCTGTACTAAATGCTAAATGCTAACACTACCATGAAAACATGCTCACAGTGACAATGCTTGCATGCTGATGTTTAGCAGGTATAATGTTCAGCCTCTTAGTTGAGTGTGTTAACATGAAAACATTTGCTAATGTAGTGTGATCAACGCCGATTTGGATGAACATTTTGTATCCTTATTGATAAAAAGAATAAAATTTTTCTGAAAGTTGGCCTCTGCGTCATAAACAAGCCTGTCCAGAGAACTGATAAGCTTTCCATAGGAACTTCCTCTGTCCCATGACCTTTGCCAGACTTGAGGGCACTAATGGAAATGACAATTTCACGATTTACGGGCAGGTCTGTTTGGAGGTCTGTTATTTCACTGGTAATTATTAAAGTTTGTCCACTTGTTTCCTGTGTTTACAAAAGTTAATACCACTAGCCAAAATAATCATTCACAGCATCATTTGGTCTCATATGGTACTCATTTAATTCATTAATGGTTCATATCATTCATAGTTGCATTTATCTGTTCATTTGTGTGTCTAATAGTTAAAGTTGTGTGTGTATATAGGTAGTAGCCTAGTTAATAAGCTTTTTTATAAAAGAACTTGATCAGTCTATGTGGTATGTGTGTATGAAATATCCCGGTCCCTGTACACGAGACAATAACTCAATTCAACTCAATACATCAAATAAATTTTTAATTAATTGATGTATTAATTATAAATCGCTATCAAGATTTTCTCTTTGTAAAAGAGTGGTGCCCTTGAGGTAAAGTTAACATAAGTTAGATTCTGTTATGTAATATGAACGCTGATTTTATTCTGATAGCTGGAAGTGAGTGTAAAGCTGCTCCTTCCTCTTACCAAAATTAAGGTGTTGGGATTTACAATGGTTAAAGGGGGGGCACCAACTTGTGTAGGTGCAATCAGGTAATTATGGCTATCAGAATGATCAAAGATTATCATAAATAACTAATGAATAAAGTCCTCGGGGCACCACTCTTCTTAGAAGAGAATTAATTGATTGAGTCCCATGAAATACACTAACCAGAATTACCACCAATAGCTAGTAGGTTGAAGGATTTGGAGTTCAACACAGAAGAAACATTAAAGAAGCCAGCATAATTATACACAAGCATTTATTAAAGATAATGAAGCAAAAACACACAATATGAAGACTAACTCTAAATACACTAAACTACAGAACAAAGGGTGTGTGTGTGCGTAGGTCTGGTTGCGAGCCAAAAGGAATGTGTGTATGTTTTTTTTCTGCCTCTAGCTGACAGGCTTTGTGTGTGGCAGCCGTTAGTACTAAACTTTGTTGCAGAGATCTAGCAGGCTCCCGTGAGGCTGCAGTAAGATCAAGGTTCTGCTGCGTGTTTCTGCTCCAGGCAGATTACACGGCGGTGGTAGCAGAGAAGCGCAGCCAAGAGGAAAGAGACAGAACAAATGATCACTGACCTTTTTATTGACCTGGTGACATCCGGGTCACAGGTTGTCTGGCCAATGCTGCGTTCAGTGGCTCTCGGGATTGTGGGACAAAAGAGAATGTAGTCTCCTAACAAAAGTTCAACGTACGTTGACGTTACGTTTACGTTGGACGTAACTGAAAAGTTGAACCCTTTGGAGAGCACATCTTTGTCTGATAAGTTTTTGATCCAATTGTTTCTGTTAACACACGTCTCCCTTTGTTCAGTCCCTGCTCTCCTGTTGTGCTGGTCCTTTCCTAGATTCTCCTTATTCAAAAGGATGTTAAATTTCTTAATTTGCCGCTCCTTGCTTTGTGATGAGGGAGGTGCAGCCAGAAAACAATAGGCCTGATTACTGATTACTGGGCCATCATGGAAACAATTAGGCCAGTTTCAGGTGAAACTAGGCAGAGTAATTAGCAGATACTCAGGAAGACTCCTTCCTGAGGGCAGGGCTCAAGTAACACAGAATAGCTTAAATTTCTGAGTTCCCGGTCCATTTTTCACAATTGAGAATGACTTCCAGATGGGAGCCGAAACGTCTTGATTCTAAAAACAGTGTCCAGATGACTACGACTGAAACCTTTTCTATGATAGAACACTCCTGGACGAATGAGGGACTACACCGTCTTAATACAAGTCATTCTGATGGGGACCTGACTGTCCATACCAAATTTCATGGCAATCAATCCAACAGTTGTTGAGACATTTCACCCAGAACCAAAAACAAAGAAAAAGTCCTAGAAAAAAGGGCCGTTGGATGCTGCTTTATTGAAGGATTAAATTAATATACAGCTTGATGTGAGATTTACACACTTTTTGAATAACATGCTAACCTAAGAACTTAACTATTCACTATATTACTATACAATTCTAAGTAGCATATATGAGCAGCCTATTACTTTTTCCCTTGCAAGTATCATTGACTAGTGTAGCACTGACCAATTAAATATAAATTGTGAATAACCTACATACATACTGTATCAAACTGTGGACCCCTTTTTAAATGACGTCATGAATGTCAGTCTTTGTCAAGAGATAATAGCTGACCAGTGAAGTTTGACTGTCTCCATAACAAACTAATTAATAATTAAGCTTCAGGTTGACTTCACAGATTCACATACTTCTGTCAGGTTTATCAGCAGGATCGACTAACTCTGTTACACAGAGTCAGAAGAACTCATACATAGGAGAAACGCTGCAGGACAGAGTGTCTATAAGAAGTCAACATAATCTGGAATGTCTGCCAGTCTCACTGCAGGTCTGTACCTTCTTTAACTCAGTTTTATGCTTGTAGGCTCTTTGGACAAGTGCTTTTACAAGAACAAACTTTATTCATGGCACATCAAGCAGATTTTATAGACAGCTTTCCAGAGCATGTAAGACAGGAACACAAGGGAAAGCAGAGATACAAACTATAAATGAGACAGTTAAAACAGCTAACAGCATTACACAGTCTGCCTGGGCTTTTTACCACAACAGCCATTTTACCTTCAGCCTGGACAAGATTTATTGGCCAACGGGTATAATAAGGAAGAAGCAGTTGAGCAACCTATCTTTGGTGCCTGTTGATGCAAGGCCCTGTAGGTGGTAAAAACATCTTGAAATGTCAGTTTGTGCAAGTAACAAAAAACATTTTCTCATTTATGTCTTGTGCTATATACGGTATGCAGATAGTTTCAATTACATCTGCCTATGTTTTGAGATCCCCATCACAGAGACCTCTGACACCACCCCAAATATAATTGAGATGAAGCAGCGAGCTCTGTAGATTATCCAGCAGGGCCGGACTGGGATTATAATTCGGGCCAGGAACCTAACATCGGCCCTGGCCAATCTCCACACATTCACAACAGACCATGTAACCATTTTGTTGAAATGTTTTTTCTGTTTACTGTTTATGCCAGTAACATATCTTTCAGTTGTATCACTACATACAAAAATTGCTTCAAAAAACATCCAAAATACTTAAAAACAGTTGAAACTGACTGTCTTCAGTTTCAACCATTAGTCAATTGCACTTCCATAATTATGGCTACAGAGCAGCCACTGTGACATGTTTCACCTAAATGCGAATTTCGTAGTGATGTGTCATGCGCAAAAGATGCAGCTCTGAGAGCTTTGTAGTGAATCAGAAGGCTTGCATCGAGCGAGAGCCGGCTCCCAGTTTTTTTCCTTTCGCTGCTTACCTCAGTGCTCAGCCTGAGCTCTGCTCAAGGCAGAACTTTGTTTTGATTGGTCAGCAATGGCATCGCGGCCAATCAGATGTGAGGATTTGGGATCGTACCATTATGTAAAAACAGAGAGGGGGGTGCTGAGAAGTGGAGCGGCGGACCACTCAGTTGGGGTTAGTTAAGGTTAGGGTTAGGGTTACAGAATAAATGCACAAAATTAGGCAATACAGAATAAATGCACAAAATTAGGCAACTATAAGGATTCTCATAAAAACACTGCACATGAAAGGGTTTTCAACACACAAACCATTAATTTTTGCAAAGTTATGGTAAAATAATGGCCCACAAAAAATCCTAAATTAAGAACTGTTCAGGAGTCGAAAGAGCCGGCTCTTCTTTGGGAGTTGAGCCAAAAGAGCCGGCTCTCTGAAAAGAGCCGAACTTCCAATCACTAGAATTTCGATGTTTTGCCATAAAACAGGAAGTGGTGTGTAACACGACTGTATTTATCGATATGTATTTATCATACATATATAGATGTGTTCAGGGTCCTACCCCGGTCGAGTACATCCACTTCAAATGTCGTCAGAAATGGACTTAAGACCTTGGTGATGCTTGTAAAGATTGTGAGTTTTCGGCAAACGGCCTTACACAGAAAGCTGTTGTAACTTCATTTTACATTGTCCAAGCTTTCTCAGATTTTACATGCTAGATAAGAGTCCAGGCCTGAACACACCCACAACCCCAAACTGAGTCATAGTCATAGCGCCACCTACTGACAACAGAAAGTCAGCCATCAAATATTAAGCCCCTCCTTGCGGTTTGATGTACATGTACAAAATGTGGGAGGCAGATGTAATATGCCAAGACGAACAAAAAAGTCTCCCAGTAGCATGGCCTAAACCCAACAGGAAGTTGGCCATTTTAAATTTATTTTCATTTTTTTTTTATTTATAGGTACTTTGACGAACTCGTAATAGATGGTTAATCTGATCCACTTCAAACTTGGATAATGTATATAAACGACCTTCACAATGAAAAATTGCTTTGGTTGAGTTTTGGTTGAGTTTTCGTCGAACAGTGTGGCTGTTATGGGGCAGCGAATTTTGATGTTTCGCCATGAAACCGGATGTGGATTGTAACACGACTGTACATGGTCCAGTCTCAACCAAACTTCATATGTATGATAAGGGTCCCGCCCTGAACACATCTATATGACAATATTCAGTTATTGTCACAGCGCCACCTACTGGCAACAGGAAAAGATGTTTTACGCATTGATTTACTCCAGCCAACAGGTTGAGTACATCCACTTCAAATGTCGTCAGAAATGGCCTTAAGACTGTGGTGATGCTTCTTTATAAAGATTGTGAGTTTTCGGCAAACAGCCTTGGAGTGGGGACGCAGCTAATTTTGATGCTTCGCAATGACACAGAAAGCTGTTGTAATTTCACTTTATGCTGTCCTAGCTGCCCCAAATTTCACATGCTGGATAAGAGTCCAGGCTTGAACACATCTACAATCCCAAACTGAGTCATAAGCATAGCGCCACCTACTGACAACAGGAAGTCAGCCTTCAGAAATGAAGCCCCTCCTTGCGGTTTCACCCACATGTACGAAATGTTGGAGGCACATGTAAGATGCCAAGATCAACAAATAAGTCTCTTAGTGACATGACCTAAACCCAACAGGAAGTCGGCCATTTTTAATTCATTTTCATATTTTTGGCAATTTATAGGGGTCATATTTTAACGAACTCGTCCTAGACCGTTAATCTGATCAACTTAAAACTTAGTCAGCATACATATAATAGGTTGCAGATGAAAAGTTATCAAAGGCTTGAGTTTTTGTCGAACGATGTGGTTATTAACGGGTGGCGAATTTCGATGTTTCACCATGAAACAGGAAATGGTTGTAACTTTATTGTACATGGTTCAATCTCAACCAAACTTCATATGTATTTATCATACATATATAGATGTGTTCAGGGTCCTGCCCTGGTTGAGTACATCCACTTCAAATAGTCAGAAATGGACTTAAGACCATGGTGATGCTTCACTGTAAAGATTGTGAGTTTTCGGCAAACGGCCTTACACAGAAAGCTGTTGTAACTTCATTTTACATTGTCCAAGCTTTCCCAGATTTCACATTCTAGATAAGAGTCCAGGCCTGAACACACCCACAACCCCAAACTGAGTCATAGTCATAGCGCCACCTACTGACAACAGAAAGTCAGCCTTCAAAAATTAAGCCCCTCCTTGCGCCCCCCACCCCCCTCCAAAACGTTGTTATTATTAAGGGAAAACAAAATCCAAACCTACATGGCCCTGTGTGAAAAAGTGATTGCTTAGCAGCAACAACTGCAATCAAGCATTTGCAATAACTTGCAATGAGTCTTTTACAGCGCTGTGGAGGAATTTTGGCCCACTCATCTTTGCAAAATTGTTGTAATTCAGCCCCACTAGGGCACTCCAAAGTCTTCATTTTGTTCTTCTTTGGCCATTCAGAGGTGGACTTGCTGGTGTGTTTTGGATCATTGTCCTGCTGCAGAACCCAAGTTCGCTTCAGCTTGAGGTCACAAACAGATGGCCGGACATTCTCCTTTAGGAGTTTTTGGTAGACAGCAGAATTCATGGTTCCATTTATCACAGCAAGTCTTCCATGTCCTGAAGCAGCAAAACAACCCCAGACCATCACACTACCACCACTATATTTTACTGTTGGTATGATGTTCTTTTTCTGAAATGCGGTGTTACTTTTACACCAGATGTAATGGGACACACACCTTCCAAAAAGTTCAACTTTTGTCTCGTCAGTCCGCAGAGTACTTTCCCAAAAGTCTTGGGGATCATCAAGATGTTTTCTGGCAAAAATGAGATGAGCCTTAATGTTCTTTTTGCTCAGCAGTGGTTTTCGTCTTGGCACTCCACTTTTGCCCAGTCTCTTTCTTATAGTGGAGTCATGAACACTGACCTTAACTGAGGTAAGTGAGGCCTGCAGTTCTTTGGATGTTGTTGTGGGGTCTTTTGTGACCTCTTGGATGAGTCGTCGCTGTGCTCTTAGGGTAATTTTGGTCGGCCGGCCACTCCTGGGAAGGTTCACCACTGTTCCATGTTTTCGCCATTTGTGGATAATGGCTCTCACTGTGGTTCGCTGTGGTCCCAAATCTTTAGAAATGGCTTTATAACCTTTTCCAAACTGATAGATCTCAATTACTTTCTTTCTCATTTGTTCCTGAATTTCTTTGGATCTCAATGTCTAGCTTTTGAAGAACTTTTGGTCTACTTCACTTTGTCAGGCAGGTCCTATTTAAGTGATTTCTTGATTGAGAACAGGTGTGACAGTAATCAGGCCTGGGTGTGGCTAGAGAAATTGAACTCAGGTGTGATAAACCACAGTTAAGTTATGTTTTAACAGGTGGGGCAATCACTTTTTCACACAGGGCCATGTAGGTTTGGATTTTGTTTTCCCTTAATAATAACAACCTTCATTTAAAAACTGCATTTTGTGTTTACGTGTGTTATCTTTGACTAATATTTAAATTTGTTTGATGATTTGAAACACTTAAGTGTGACAAACAAAAAAAAAGAAATCAGGAAGGGAGCAAACACTTTTTCACTCCACTGTATATTGCACAGCAGTATTAACACAGAATATTGCACAATTATGTCAAGTATTGCAGTGATGTTAATGATCAATGTCCAGTTTAATGACTTAGGGTCATATAGACTAACACTTAGAGGGAGGAGTTAAAGAGTTTGATGGCCACAGGCAGGAATTACTGGATAGCACTGGCCACCACAGACTCATAAAACATCGTCAGCATTGTCCGGCAGATGTTGAAGGACCTCAGCCTCCTCAGAAAATAGAGGCAGCTCTGGCCATTCCTATAAAGAGCTTGAGTGTTCTTAGCCCAGTCCAGTTCATTGTCCATGTGTACTCCCAGATACTTGTAATCCTCAACAATGTCCCCCTGAATGGAAACCAGGGTCACTGGTAAACAGCCACAACAATGGCATGTGAGAATTCATGTGGCAGATAACATGGCCGGAGACTCACAGCTAACAGTTCAATGTCCGGGCTACAGATACTCAGCTTGATAGTAACGTGAAACTTAAGTAGTGACTTATACAACTTATACAGTGTTTTATCTGTGAAACGTATTAAAGTTTTTAAAAATACTGCCAAAAACCCCTTGGAAATATTGGTGTAAAAAAAGAGAGATGGGGAATTCTTCAGACACCATTAGAACCGGCTCAGAGAAAGATGGGACTTTCCTGTTGCCCAAATAAAAAAACATGACACCATAATTTCTGGGAGAAACATGAGTGAGTTGGGATGTTGTGGGACTTTGTGGGCTATATAAAATTAAGCACGAGGCTCAAAAATCTGTCGGTTTCCGGGACCACTCCAGGGTTGCTTCTTGTGAAAGAAATAAAACTCTGTTGCACTGAACTCTGACCCTCTCCAGTGATTTATTTGGGTCGCCTTAAGACTCTGAATAAGTAGCAGTGTTGAAAAGGAATCCAGACTTAATCTACGGCCTTGACCTGGACTCCTGACCTCCAACACTTCCCCCATCAAGTTCCATCAGAGAACCCCAAGCCCCTGTGCTCCATGCACCAAGGACAGGGCAGGCATGCTGGTGCAAGGTGTAGCTGAGATGTATTGGCCAATGGCGGGGGAGAGAGGGTCAGGGTACATTATGAGGTGGAGTGATAGAAAAAATGGAAAGAAAACAAAGACGAAAAAACTGGGAAGTATGGACTGAATGAATAGGTAAGAAAATACTATTAACCAAAGCAACAGAAATGTCAGTAATAATGATAAATATGGATGAGTGGGTGGAGTCAGAAGTTGAGGGGGAGGATACTTGTGTGTGTGTGTGTGTGTGATGTGGAAGAAAACACTATTAGCCAAATCAACAGAAATGTCAAAGCAACAGAAATGTCAGTAATAATTAATTTATAACAAAAATAATAGTATTACACCATTTACATCATCACTGTAATAATATCAATAAAGATAGTTATATTAATAATAGTATTACTAAAAACAGTAATCTTAACTAGAGCTGCAGCTATCAGTGAATTAGTCGTCAGAAACTCAATCAGCAACTATTGTATCTTGAAAATCAGTCAAACCCCTACTCTGGTTACTGAACTAGCGCTGCAACTGCAAGAACAACCACTTTTATCACAACTAACCTGACATAACCATCACCATTGTTCCATATTTACATGTATTGCTTACCTCACTTACTTAACCATGTAACTTTTAGCTCATTTATCAACTTCACTTCTGCTGAAACTTAATTTGTGCACCACTTCATTTGTCTGAAGATGTTTTCTAGCTATTGCCAAGTGGTGTTTTTAATCCTTTTTCTGGTGACTGAACGAAGTCAACCACTACTTTCATCACCACCAGACTTACTTAACCATCACCATTGTTCCTTTCACCTGACCCTTTTACGTTATTTGATGTTGACAATGTCTATTCTGTACTTGGCATGCAGGCAGCACCACTGCTGCACCTCCCAGCACAGGTCTCAGTGTGGATACTGCTGACATCGCTGTGGTTGTCGTCTACTTTATCTTTGTCACAGTGGTTGGAATCTGGGTAAGACCTAAAAGTGGCTCAACTTATTTTACACTTACACCTTCACCATTATTTTAACACTGTCTTAAAAATAACTTAAAACCTATGTCAGGTGTTCATGATACTGTGTTAAACCCCTGTGAGCTTATACTTAACAAAGTCAAATTAAAGTAATAACAATTTTTTGATTCCACAAATGATATTAAAGTGTCCTAAAACATGTTCAGAGGAAATATGCTAAACCCTGGATACTAAGGTACCTGACAAAGACCTGAAAGTTGCTTGCCTCCTTTTGGCTCTTGTTCTTTAATGAGTACAGCCATTATGATCGTCTTTGTCCATTTACCAGAAATGAAGTTAAATAGTTAACTTAGGGCAGGGTCACCCCTCAACCACACCTCTAATCACCTGTCAAGCCTACTTATACCTGGTCAACCCATCCTGTCCAGTTTGTCTCAGTTTTCTCGACGACATCCTCACCAGAGCCATCCATCTCCAGGATTGTCACACATGACGTCACAGTGCCTCCATCCCTGTGTTCGCAAGCTTCATATTATCCCCACGCACACACATCCTTTCATCCTACCATCCCTTCCTCTACCCTTCCTTCAGCTGTTCACAGTAATACGACCTCAGCTCTTCCAAATATTTCTCCCCAACAGCCCCACCCAGTGACCCAGGGGGCCCCACCACCGGCTAACCTAGTCGGCCCCATCCCTCCCTGTTACCCAAATGTTTTTACAGCCTGTAATAAACATTACACACTAACCACAGCAGCACCACCCTCTCGGCTAGTTTCATCCATCTATCACCCTTCTCCCGTCTCTCCCGCATAATGCCAGCCAATTGTCTCCGGTAATTACATAGATCTAGCCCAGCTCCTTCAGCCATCCCTCATCGACACTAGCTAGCCAAGGAAAGTGCAGACTAACCAAGGTTTACTGAAGCTCTGTCATCAGTCATCGCTGCTCCACCTCACTCACGACCCTCTTCCTAACACAACACCACAGTATTCAACCACTTATCGCCTGCTGCACACCCTTTTCCCATCATCCCCAAGCCCATCGACATACGCCCTACAGTTAACATTCCCATCCCAAAAGGCATTGACAAATGGGGAAGGTCTATACCAGACAACAATTTTAACCACCTCAGGTACTGCCTTTCCAACTGCCGCTTCCTACACAGCTGCTTCTTCTGTCGAGGTGCCCACGCCAGGATCAGCTGCTCCCACAACCCAACTACACCTGCAGACTGACTAGCAAAGCACTTCATTTCACACATGGTTTTCATCTAGGCATAGAAATCATATTCTTTTACTATTATTTTGCTGTTCACCTCACTTTCGGCTGCAGAAGCAATCCTAAGAATTCTGACTCGCTTTCAGAAGCCCTGTGTTGGAAGAGAAGAGAAAACCTCAGGGCCTTGCACCTCCAAAGAGTTTTTAAGAGATCACCCTAGACTCCATTTCTGTCCAGGCGGCTTTGCTCACAGAGAAAATACAACGCCTCACTCTGCTTCTGTTAAACTCTCCGAGCAAACAGATGCAGCAAACACCAGCTGCTACCCCTTCTTGGCCACGTCAATTACGCCATACGCATAATCCCTCAAGGGAAATCCTTCCTGTCCAACCTCCTAACCAAAGCAGCAGCAATCCCCTCTCTCCATGATAGTCGTCCTGGATGACTCATGCAAAATGTAAATGCGTCTTCTACAACAACTAAATCAGTCAACCTGAAGACATCCAACTCTACACTGACACAGCTCCTTCCACAGGTTTCGGTGGCTACTATGGAGGAGATGATTCGCTTCTGCTTGGCCCTCAGAGTTCAGATCTATTGACTCAGATTCTCGCTCTCCTTTGTAAGCTGTACCCTATCGTCATAGCTACCAATCTTTGGGGGCACGAATGGTCTAGGAAGTCCGCACTCAACCACTCTGACAACACGGCAGTTGTAGAAATCATAAACAAAAGTCGATCTCGTTCTCAAGCCATCATGCAGTTCATGCGCAGACTCACCAGATCATTCTCAGTGCAGCTCACCTTCCGGGGTACCAAAACAGCATTGCTGATTCATTGCCCCCCTTCTCATTTCAGAAATTCAGACTCTTGGTTCCAGAATCAGACATCCATCCCATACTGGTCCCACAATTTTCAGCCACAACATTCGACTAGCTCCACAGCTGGAGAGCCTTTTAAAATGCCTTGAAAGAAGCCATCCTTAACAGCCTCACCCTAAGCACTCTCTCAGCCTATCTAACTTGCTGGAATTGTTTCAAGGCATTTCACACTGCATACCAGCTGCAATTTCATTACCCACGCTCATTACATTCTGAAATTCTTCTACCATTCAGACCTACTTATCGGGAATTGTTTTTTTCTTCAAACTAGCTTGCAAAAACAGGAACACTTACCACTCACTTCAGACCTTCTCATCCTCTACATCTATTCTATACATTCAGGCTACTCATCCCCTGCGGTTAACCTAACTCTAGAATCCATGTTCTTGCTTACTTGTTTCAGCTTCCTGAAACTTTATCTACCTACAACCCTTCTCTTTATCCCAGTCTATCTTACATCACCATCCATGATTCTGACTTTCTCATATTCCCAGAGGTAAAACTGACCAACTAAGAGCTTCATTCCCCATCCACATTTTCCGTCTAAACCTCAGCCTGTACGAGCCGCTGACCAAATACATCAGTTCCAGGTACACCGCCAAAGCATCACCTCAGGACTGGCTCTTTCTCACAGAAACAGGGAGAATGCACACTAGATACTGGTTTCACAAACATTTTCACCAAGTCCTCCGCATTTCTGGCATAACTTTAGAAGACTATTCCAGCCATTCTTTCCGCATTGGTGCAGTTTCCACAGGAGCCAGACTGGGCATTTTGGATCAAACCATTCAGGCCTTGGGCATTGGTCTTCCCAGGCATATCGCACATCCAGTCACTCATCCTCAACATACTATCCTACCTTATTTCATTAAAACTTTAAAATCACACTGTTGTGGCATGGTCCTTGCTAGTGAAATGAAGTTAACTAGTTAACTTAGGTTCAGGAGCAGGGCCACGCTTCAACCACACCTCTAATCACCTGTCAAGCCTACTTATAGCTGGTCAAAGCCTGTCCAGTTTGTCTCAGTTTTCTCGACCCACCCTCCCTTTCCCTCCCCCTCATCCATTTACCTCCCAACCCTTTCCCTCCCTCTATTTGCATCCATCGATGCGCTCTCTTACCCTCGTTCATCCCCTCTTTGATCCCGTGTATACCTCTCCCATCTCTCCTTTTCCAGGTACTGGGGCCCTAATTGACTTGGGTGACTCTATTCCAGAGACGGATCCCCCACACTGAGTTTCCTACTCCCCAGCCCCCAATACATCCATCCCAGCCTAATGACCTGCCCCTCCCTCACATCCATTCACCCATCCTCAACATCCTATTACCTTATTCAATTTAACCTTTCAAATAGCACTGTTGTGGCATGGTCTATGCTCATGAAAGTACATATACTTACGGAGATTATAATAATAAAGAACACAGCAATTCTGGGAGCTCATCCTTGGTTTGATTTCTGTCCAAGTCACCAGGAACTGATTTATCATTGTGTCAGAGCTGGTTGATCTATCCAGTGTGGAAATGTAGATTTTTTTTTTGGTTTAAATATGTGATATTGCAGTGAGACAACATAAATTTTCAGTGTTTTTAGTGTACTGCTGGCCTAATCTTTACCTCTATCTCTTCTATAGTCATCAGTACGAGCCAATCGCAGCACTGTGGGGGGGTACTTCTTGGCTGGCCGTTCAATGACCTGGTGGCCTGTGAGTACCAAACTTCTGACTGGTGTGCATGATGTTTTGTTTTCAATTCCATGTTAATGTGCTATTTGCTATTTACTATATGACTTTGCCTGTTATGTTGTCTGAATTCCTGTCCTGTTTTGTACTGAATAGTTAAGTTTGGCAGCTCTTACACCTACCTTAACATTACAGAACAGTTATACTGATACAGTCAGTAGGCGGGAGGTCAAAAGGAAGTCAAATGAGTCTGTTAAACGGACCGTGTGAATCACCATCTTGCGTTCTCTCTCTCTTAGCCCTCTCATTTTCTCACACTCACCACGAGCGGAAATACACACACATACAGATATTACTTGTTTCAAGTGCACTTCCTGCTGCCTTAACGCAGTGATATCTCGGTAGTAAAAGGGGGCGATTAAGTGTGGGCTGCACTTGATAACTGTAGACGCTAGGTGGCAGCAGAATGCTTGAATCCTGGTTACAGGAATTTAGGATTATAGAACCACCGACCACAATGTGGGTTGCAATGGCAGAGTGGCGCTGTCTGTATTTCCGCTCATTGACTCCAAGGAAAGTGAAGCCACTGCAGAAGCAATGTTTCAAAGTTAGTAACTTTGCTGAAAACTTTAGCCAAAATATGAGATATTTGTCTTGTTATGTATCTTGTTATGTATGTTGTCTTGTTGTATATTCATGATGAACGGTAAGAAAAACAATGTGTACCTGTGTGTATTTATGTTTATTTACAGTATGTGTTTACGGGGACTGCCAAATTTATCTACTTTTGAAGCCTTGACATTTTTAGCCACACTAAAAGCAAGCATTTTGTAAACAGTACATTCGCATTTGCTAGACAGCTAATAAACCACTGTATACAACTAAAAAAATAAAGAAATACCATACTCGGGTCGATGAGAATTCCCAAGTGACATCATGCAAATTGTAATTTGTTGTTCATTTTTTGCGTTAGATCCTTTCCTTTGGGTTTATTAAATACCTGCAGCATCACACAGCAGTAGCTTTTATTGCAGCTTTTGAAAGTCAAGAAGGCGCTTCACAGAAAGTGTTTATTATAAATGAAAAGAAAACACTTCACAAAAAATGTAGCAACAAATGATACAGATGACACACATAAAACTATTAAGTAATCCTTCGATGTATATAATATATGTATATAGGGTGAATTAGAGTAATGAGACGCTGTTTATTTCAATAATACCACACTGTGTTAATCTGGGCCTGAATATAGCTTTCTTAACATTATGTTATCATATTCCGGTTACAGAACAGTTCCAATGACCCGTGTGAAGAACAGGGAGCTGTGTGTGAAGCAAGCAAAGGAATGGAAAGCGGTCGAAAAGTTTTTTGACTGCAGAGTACTGCCTGTTTAGCCTACTGTTTTGAAGCACTGACAAAAATGAGATGTGCCCGCTGACTTTCCAGTATGGTGTTCAGGGTTGAATCTGCTGTGAAGTGGAAGCTGCCGCCGTATCTGCCTGTGACTCAGACTCTGTGATTTAGGAGCGCAGCAGGCCGCTCCCAGGTGACTCTGTGAAAGCAGTTGGTCACCGAGCTGTTTTATGGCCAAGGGCAAAGGTCCGGACCAAGACACTGCTGGCACAGTTCTCTGGGAGATGCAGGATTCAAAGTTTCTTTGGCTCTAACTTTTTGTTGTGTTAGAACACAGACGTTGTCCAGGCTTTTTTCAAGGCTTTGCTTTCAAAGTTGGCTGGCTTACAGCAGCTCAGACCAGCTTCTGTAGAATCTGTGATGTTTTGGCTTGTCAAATAAAATATCTAATATAAATAGATATAATCAGAATCAGAATTAGAAATACTTTATTGATCCCCGAGGGGAAACTCTTTTGTTACAGCAGCTCACTATCACGTCAGTGCACACAGGAATAGAAGTTCTAAGCAATCAGAATATAATACACTATAATACAGGCAAGATAAATTAAATACAAAGTGGATATAAGTATAAAATTAAAATAAGTGTAAGTACAAAGTGGATTTACCGGTTGATGATAAGTATGTACGGTATAATAATACAATGTAATAATACAAGTAGTAAGTAATAGTGCATGTACTGTAAAGTTAAGTGTAGCTTATTAAGATTATTATGAGACGGTGGTTATTGCACAGCAGTAATAGAAGTATGAATAAATATCAATAGATAGGGAACTTTAAACTGAAAGGAGTATATTGCACAGCAGTATTAAACAGAGAATATTGCACAATTATTTCAAGTATTGCAGTGATGTTAATGGTCCAATGTCCAGTTTAATGACTTAGGGTCATATAGACTGACACTTATAGGGAGGAGTTAAAGAGTTTGATGGCCACAGGCAGAAATGACTTCCTGTGGCGCTCTGTGGTACATTTTGGGGGGATGAGTCTTCCGCTGAAAGTACTCCTTTGTTTGACCAGCACGTCATGGAGTGGGAGGGAGAAACTGTCCAAGATGGCATGTAGTTTGGCCAACATCCTCCTCTCTGACACCACCAACAGAGAGTCAGGTAGTCAACAATCCAGGACACGAGGGGGGCATCCACCTGCATCGCTGCCAGCTTCTCACCCAGCAGGGCTGGCCGGATGGTGTTGAAAGCACTGGAGAAGTCAAAAACATGATCCTCACCGTGCTTGCTGGCTTGTCCAGGTGGGTGTGGATGTGGTTCAGCAGGAAGATGATGGACTCAGAGGAGTCTGAGGGCCGACAGCTAGAGGGGGGATGAGCAGGAGCTGGTGTGTCGAATCTATTAAAGAACAGATTAAGTTCATTGGCCCTGTCCAAGCTACCTTCAACTCCTCTGCTGCCAGTCGGTCTGAAGCTAGTGATGCTCTTCATGTCGCTCCAGACCTCTCTCATGTTGTTCTGATGGAGTTTCCACTCCAGCTTCCTCCTTGGCCTCCCTGATCTTCACCTTCAGGTCAGCCTGGATTGCCTTCACCCTTACCATCAGTAAAGGCCCTCCTCTTGGCATTCAGGATGTCTTTGTTACCCACGGTTTGTTATTTGGATAACAATGGACCATCTTAGTTGGGACATTGCAGTCCACACATTAGAAAGTCACACATTTTTGGACCACCCTCAATCACAGTCTGTCAATCCACACAGGAGTCTGAGTATTTACAAAGGTCAGAAACATGCCATTTAGCCTAACTGCGATCATGGACGGAAAGCAGAACATAGGAAAAGGCTAGTGTAGGTTGAATGAACTTGAATTGGCCAACTGACTCCAGCCAAACTTTAAATTAGCTAAAAGTATAATTGTAATGTTGCCAAAATGTCGAACCGATTTGCGATCGGATAGGATTCGGCTGTGGAGATGGGACGTTCATGAAGGAACCAAATCAAAGAGCGAAACGTGGCTATTAATAGTTTGCATTAGCCCTGTTGATTTTATTATTTGGGATGTAGTGGAGGGTAAGCACACAGTTTAACCACCTTTTTCAAACGCAACATAGGGTTTACTCACCATTTGAGTTTACCAGTACCTAACATTGGACAGTTATATTGATATTTATAGTTTACCCACCTTTTATTTTACCACTACATCCCCTCTGTGATTTTGTCCAATTACTGTTAATATCTCAGGCTACTTTGCTGTCTCTGTCTTTCCCTCGCCCCACACAGCAGACTAACCTAGAGTATTAGAGCATGTACCCTCTGTCCAGCATGTTTTCCATCCAACCCAGCCACAACTGGCTCAAATGGGATTTTATGAGCCATGCAGTTCTATTTAACATAATAGAACATAGTCATAATTATTCATCAAACTGTAAGACTGAGTAGAGCCTATACAAAATTCGAATTATTTTGTGTTTTGGAAATTATCCTTTATTGTTATTATTATTATATAAGTCAGGTTAGGTGGTGTAGAAATGAAGGAAATTTGTTTTAAATTACTTTTTTTTTACCCCCACCAACAATGTATCTTTCCGAGTTTGCCCCCCATTTTAAAACATAACCAGGCGCTCATGGTTGTCATGACACCCTACAGTAGAGAGACAGAGAGAGACTACATCTGGATTGTTCACATATGTCACCTGGTGGTTGTTGGTGCGCACTGCAGCTACTCCTGGTTAAATTATTTCACCCTCCTTCACTGCTGCCGCAACATTATCGAGGTAATCATGTCAGTTGAAATGAGTGACATCCTGTACACACATACACACATTCACATATGCCACAAGCTTGCTTGTTGCCTTAATGCTTGTTGTTGTATTTGGACAATGGATGTTTATTGATTGAAGTATTATTAATTGTTGATCAATGTTGCTAAAGTTAAATAAATTCTATTGTACTTTTAAAGAGCAGTGTCCTGTAATTATTTGTGCATATGTGTTGTGATAACAGCTGCTTGTCACTGTCCGTGCTCGGATTCAACTGTTCACTGTTCACCTAAATGTAAACAAGTTTTTCATTATTGACATTTTAAGAGAACACCCCTTTTTGAAACTGCATCTACAGTTTGGTTATTGGTCCCTGATTCCAGGGTGGTGATGCTAATAGTAGTTGATTTGTTTCAGCACTTGCACACACGTTATCATGGGGCTATGTTATAATTATTTTGAAAACAAACAACCATTTTATAGCTACAGCCATAGAGGTACACCCTTCCCCAGGCTTACCCTAATGTTTTGTTCCCCAGCAACAATCATGTACACCATATTAATAGTAAGTACAGCTTATTTAAAAACTTATTTGTGAATATGTCATGATTAAAAAAAATGTCATAACTAGTTGTTATCCCCTTGTTCCCTAACCTGCCGTGTGCTTCCCCTGTATTTACACATTTGTCTGGGTATAGGTACCCAGTAAGTATTTTATTGATACCCAGTATATACAAAATAATGACATGTGCTGTAATCTAAAGTGTTATCAAACATTTTTTAAAGTCAACTTTCAGAATTTTTAAACTAAAGCAAGCACTCAATTTTTTACAGAAATGTATGCTTTTCTTGTTATTTTCTGTATGTTTTTACAGATTGGAGCCTCTCTGATGTCCAGTAATGTTGGCAGCGGTTTGTTTATTGGTCTGGCGGGAACAGGAGCAGCCGGAGGAATCGCTGTTGGGGGATTTGAATGGAATGTAAGAAACACAGTCAGGGATTATATGTGATTTTGAGAGAGGAATGGGACAGCCACTTCTTCACCTCTTCTCATTCCTTCTCTATCACCATAATGTATAAATATATAATCATATAACCATGCCCTCCAAATCAGTATTTACCTTTGGCAGCAACTACAATCTTGAGTCTGTATGGATAGGTCTCTATCAGCCTTGTACATTACAATTTCCCCCCCATTCTTTGCAAAACTGCTCAAGCTCTGTCAGATTGCATCGTGATCATGAGTGAAAAGCCTTTTTCAAATCCGGCCACAAATCCTCGATTGGATTGAGGTCTGGACTCTGACTCGGTCACTCCAGGACATTAAATTGTTGTTTTGAAGCCATTCAGCTTTACAGCTTTTACTGACAATGTGTTGTTGTAACTTGAGCATTTGTGTGTAGGCAGTGTGGGTCCTGGTGGCTCTGGGTTGGATCTTTATCCCCGTTTACATCTCTGCTGGTGTGGTGACCATGCCTGAATATCTGGCCAAACGCTTTGGAGGCCAGAGAATACGCATATACATGTCTGTTTTGTCACTCATCCTCTACATCTTCACCAAAATATCTGTAAGACACACACACATTTACATTCATTCATTTGGCAGATTCTTTTGTCCAAAGAGACATACAAATGAGGTACAATCCAAGAGTTTCCACAGTAGAAACATTTGTCTCTGTGTGTGTGTTACCCAGACAGATATCTTTTCGGGGGCGTTGTTCATCCAGGTGTCATTGGGCTGGGATCTCTATCTGTCCACAGGCATACTGCTGCTGGTCACAGCTGCTTACACTGTGGCAGGTAAACACACACACACAAACACAATTTCTTGTCCATCATAATCCATTACCATAAACATGGATAGAACAAACTAAATGTCCATTTGGTTTTACTTTGTTCATTCAGTCTGATTTAGTCAGCCGATTTCTGCTCAGCAGGGATTGTTATTTTGCCCTAACAGATCAGTAGTGCGCATCTGTCCTGCTGATGTTATTTTGTTGATACATCAATTTAAGATTATTTCTGTAAATTGACTTACAACAGCATATATAGCTGTGTTCATCTGGTCTGCAACCAGGCTACCAGATTCAGCACTGTGGACAGCTTTTGGGACACGTGAGCTGAACAGGAAAGCAGGATTCTAAAGACTGCGAGCTGATTTGTTGATAGTCTAGAAACCTTAATAACAGCTGATGATAATATTATTTTACATCAATATCACGTTAAAAAAGTACTTTATTAGTGTGCTGTTTTTTCATTTGTATCATAAATGATAATTAATTGTAACATTTGTTTCTGTTAATTGTTGTGGTGTGAAAGTGGATGTGTGGAGGTGTGAATGAAATCAAATTAATTAAAAGAACATAAAAGTTCATCCTTGACCTTGGAATTAGTAGTGACAAAATAATCTAATCTCAAATGTCTATTTACTAGCTGAAGGGGAGATTTCAACCTCATCTCTCTGTCTTCATTCACAAATAGAGATTGCTCAGTTGTCATGTAAATGGCTCAGTTTTCATCATGTCACCTAGGGTGTTTCTTAGGGCTGTAGCTGAATCAGGATATTCAGAGTCGACTCAGAGACGGTACTTCAGGCCAATGAATCGACTCACACTGAACAGAAGTAGGGTAGAGTAGTGGAGGTTGTACCAGCGCTGGTTCAAAAGTAGTTCAGCCAACTTCGCTAACATTCAGCACCGGAGCTGAAAATGTCAGAAAATGTCCCTCCCAAGTAAGATGCGAGGAAGAGATGCAAGTAAAAGATGTGAGGAAAGAGGAATCAGGCAAACACGTTTTTAGTGAAATGAGACGTCCTTTCCTGTGAACCATCATCCAAAGCAATGTCAGTTTCTGATGATGACAGGACAGCTGGATCACCTGTCAGTTTGCAGGTTTTAACAGTTCTGCATGCCTTGGAGTTTGTATTTTAACAGGTAATTAACTGTTCAAATAATAATACACAAAGTTGCTACTGGCAACAGAATATTGATGTCCTCCAACATGACAAAAGTGAATGTGAAATAAAAACCTGTATTTTGTATTTATATTGTGAACAGATCCATCAAACCAAGTCTTTTATTAATCAAACCTACGGTTATCACAGATCCAATTATTTTAACTAAATGTTAAATCTGAACACAGATAAAATCTAAACTTGATAGGGAGATTACACCTGAGATGAATCTGTTATTTCTCCCAATATAAAACTGCAGTGATGTAGTAACAGAGCAGTCTGATCAGCTGCACTGTCCAGTTACTGATTTCTCATAAAGAGGTGTCTTTTTAAAAGACTTCTGTGAAGGTTGGTCTCTTGTATCCTCGCTCATGTCTCCTCTGGGCAGCCTCCTTGCTCCTGCAAACAGAAATAAGGGAATTGAGACATCCTTCATGATGGTGGACCAGGTCAATTTTCGAGTCACCCGAGGAGGAATAAGGCAAATGAAAAGCACCCATACGGTAATAGTTGAAGTTTGGTCAAATGCCAACAGGCAATGGGGGGAGATGGATGTGAATGTCCTTCTTGATCTTACTCCAACCGTCCACTGGACTCCTGGTTGATGACCTTTGACCCCTTCCCAGTCGATTTTGTGAGTGGTTTTGGTCTAGTGTTCACAGACAGCTGATGTTGCATGTTTTGTCCACTGTAGTGTACCCCATCGCTGTCATGATGAAGTCATACACCACTGCAGTCTTTCTTTTAGGGGGGGGTCCTGTCTCTAGGGTGTACCAGAAGATATGTTGAATGGTTTGTAGTAAGTGCTTGTGATTTGAAGACTCGGCTAGATGTTCTGACAGTCCAGCTTCTGGTGGTGGAATCTGAAGAAGACTGTAAGATGTAGTTGAAAGCTCTGGAAAAAGTAGTAAGTTGTCTTTGAGTCAAGATTTTTTTGTGAAATTCAAGTCAGTGGTTTAAAACAATGATTAAAATAATGTTTTGATCTCATCTTACTTGTGTCCTCTTTAAACAAACTGTCTGATGCCACTTCCTTTTGAATGCTGCTAACCCAATTATAAAAGAATTGTCTTACTAAGACACAATGTGCACAACATCAATGTGTGTGTATGTGTGTTTGTAGGTGGTTTGGCAGCAGTGATCTATACTGATGCACTCCAGACTTTGATCATGGTTGCAGGAGCCTTTGCACTAATGTTTATAGGTAGGGTACACACACACACACACACACACACACACACACACACACATCTTTGCACTTCTATCTTTGTGAGCACCATCATTGACATAATGCATTTCCTTACCCTAACCTTAACCATCACAAGTATATGCCCTGGTTACCCTAAAACCAAGTCTTAACCTTCAAACAGCCCTTTGAAGTTGTGAGGACTGGCCAAATTGCCCTCACTTTCCAAAAATGTCCTCACTCTGTAGGTAAAAACGTGTTTCAGTCCTCACTATGTAACAAGTACACGCACGACCAATAAAGGCTCCAACAGGCTGGAGACAGACTTTCTGGAAACAGTAGCAGCCTACTGAAGGATTTTCAGTCCTGTGTGGACTTTTAGAAAACTAAAACTACAAACTGGCCTATGATGACTGATAATGATGCTGATTGAAGCAATATGTTTTCGAATGATGATAACTGATATTTAATAATAATGGGTATCGTTGAATGAACATTTTTATGTCACATATCTCACTGAAAATAACTATTCATTGATTCCGCCCAATTCACATTCACATTAATTCTAGGAAGCATTTCATGGGCAAACCCAGTATAATATCGATCCGTTCTAAAATAAAATAGTGTATGTGTGTGTTTGTACATTTTCCAGCATTCTCCAAAGTTGGCTGGTATGAGGGCCTTGTGGATCGCTATATGTCAGCTGTTCCTTTGGTGACAGTCGCCAATACCACCTGCCACCTACCTCTGAGTGACGCCTTCCACTTGTTCAGAGACCCCGTGTCAGGGGATTTACCCTGGCCAGGTCTGGTGTTTGGGCTCACTGTACTGGCTACATGGGTCTGGTGCACAGATCAGGTGACTTTACTTACACTAATACATGTGGACTAAACAGAATTTTTGAATAGGGGTGTAGAGTCTAAAAAACTGATAGGTAACCATTAGCATTTCTAAAGCTGCAATAAATAATATTAGAAACATACATTCAATCAAATTAAAATCGTGTCATCAGTCATTTTAAATGTGTGTGCGCAACTCTGCCCTGGTGAGTGCAGCTAACTGTATCTCCTACACTAATACATGCAGTCCATAGACTTTGAGCTTTGATTTTAGGATGTTTACATCAGATGAACAGTAAACTAATTGGATAATTGGCACATAACATGTTTGTTTGGTAGGTGAGCTTTGTTTTATGACTTCATTCTCAGAAGAAATTTACAAACATTCGAGTCAATTTCAGTGCCACACTTGCAGGAGTCTACTGTCTGTTGAGTTCTTCAAACATGAGGATCAAGTAAGTGTTACTACTGGTAAAAAAGGGCACAAATGTTATGTGTTACGTATGTTCCGTGCATGTGTGTATGTCTGTGTGTGAGCTGTCTAAGTAATTGTTACAATTGTTAAAAGTTAACTTTAACCCAGTGAGAAAACTACGGAGCCCCCTAAAGGTCATGGCAAGAATATTTTGACGATTACTTTATATGTTTTGCGTTTCCTTGCAATACTTTGCGTTCCCTCTCAATATGTTTTGCGTTAGCTTGCAAGATGGAAAACAGTTGATAGTAAGTGAGAGATAAAGGCTTGCCCTTGGAGAATAATACGTAGGCGAAGTTGAGGTGACCTAGGGAAGGAGAAGTTGGCTTTTAGTGCAGCATGGGGCGAGGATGAAATTGGCTTAGTGTGGGCGGGAACAGAGTAGGAAGAGGGTGGGTGAGACAGGGCACCACATGTGGAGCACGGTAGGGCTGCACGGGTGGTGAGGATGTGGCACTATATTTCATTGTCAAATGTGCCCCAGCATGTGTTCTCATTGACCTGCTGAAGACAGGCTGCAGCTTCGGAGGCAGAGTGGATGTGATATTGGTGGAAACCATTGCCTCCAAAACCGAAGGCCAGATTAAGGATGATGGTGATGTAATTGTCCATTTCCTGCTGGTGGGTGGAAAATTGTGAACAAAATATGTCTCTGAAGAGATAGAAAGCATAAGCGAACTCTGTGGTTGTAAGTTCTCTGGAATAGGTAGGTGTTCTCCCTTTCAGGTAGAGGTGCCCTTTGTGTCCTTTGAGTAATCTGTCGCTAGGTGGTTGATGAAGGGAAGGCATGATGAGGAACAAGATCTGTGTATGTCTATGATCTGTTGGTGTAGATTGGTGGGAACTGGAGAAGAACAGGAGATAAAAGAAATAGACGGCAGGGGCACTGACATCTCAGTGCCACAAGCCCCAGGTAGAGCAAGCTGCTGTGGTAGCTTAACCTTGCTAGGCAGCTGGACTTGTGAGATCATGAAATCACAAGACTCCAAATTGCTGGGCTATGCACTTGTGTCCGCACCACAGTTCATTCGCACCGATCCAAGGAAGTACTAGCAGCTACAGCACGAGCTACGGATGTGTCCTAATGCTAGGTGTGCGTTATGATGTGTGTGAGAAGTGACTGGCAAACACAACAATGCTAAAGAGGTTAGCATATATGCTAGCAGCAGTTATATCAGAGGTGGAGAGCAGCAGTTATATCAGAGGTGGAGAGTATTTCTTCATTGAAAGAAGATCAAAGAACGGCACTGAAGCGTTTCTCAATGGAAAAGATGTTTTTGCTCTCTGGTGATAACCTTATTATAACACACAATAATTCTTGTGTCGATTGCTTCGTCTGAAGGTGATTATGTAAGATATGATTAGAGGTGGTTGCTGATGACTCCCGTTATTCATTGTTGCTGGCCTTTCTGCTGTCTTGAGCTGAAGGATATAGGTAATGTCACAGTGTGTTGTTGTGCGCTGTGTTGACGGAACTGTGGGCATGACAGGCTGACAGGAGAGCGTTGAAAAGTTTTCGGCTTCTGTTGCTGGGTCTGCTAGCGAGGGAAACTTTGAACGTGGTCATCCTGATTCCGTCCAAATAATTCATCGTCTGATGGGGATAGTGAAACGAAGTCCATATTCAATATGAGGTGAGTGGATGGATGAAGTTGCTCGTAGGGTAAATAGTAATGTTTACTTACTTTTCTGAGTGTGCTCGAGGCGATGTTGTGTGCTCTCGGTTCTGAATACGAGAGCAAAAGAGGAGGAGATTAGTAAGGTGGGTATTTATGGGAATTCCGGAAGTGGCGTGACTGAGGTGCAGGCCTGCTCCTGAAACTCTGGGTTTCAGCTACAATAAACAATAAACAATAAACGCCATGTTGGTGAAATTTTATAGATGATACTCTGAAACCTGACAGAAACACTGAAGTAAAGAGTCGTTGCTATGGAAACAATACACTGTCTCATATAGTCGCATTGGTGTAAACTGGCACGTTTTAGAATGTTGCAGACCAAATTTGTTTGCAAGTAGTTGCAAGTTTCAACTCATCTTGTGGTAAATCTTTGGTGTAAACTCGCCTTAAACAAATGCCCCAACCCTTACAAAAATATTGTTTCCTTCGCCCTCCGACGTTCTCTGAACATGCCCCCCACCCGGTGAGAAATGCTAGGGAATGCATTATGTCAATGAGGGTATAAAGACAAAAACGTGTGCATGCGTGTGTGTGCAGGTTATTGTCCAGAGGTCTCTGTCAGCCAAGTCTTTGTCTCATGCCAAAGCAGGCAGTGTGTTGGGAGGCTACCTCAAACTGCTGCCCATGTTCTTCATTGTCATGCCAGGCATGATCAGCCGAGCATTGTTCCCAGGTCAGTCTGTGTTGCCTCTCTCTGCTGGATTGTCATGTCAGATGTTTCTTTATGTTGAAGTACATGCATAATTTTGATTTGATCATTACTTCGTTAAACCAGACAAAATATTTTCAATTACAAAATATAAAAAATAAATCCATGGGGTTTTCGTCATATTTATTCTTGGAATTGAGCATGAATTTCAATATACTGAAGTTTTCTTTAACAGCTTTCAAAGTGCAGATCTATTGCAAAACTCAGCACATTATCACACAATAGGCAGACGAATAAATTAATCATTGATAACACTGACAAATGAAGATATATGTATTCTGGTCATTATGTTTTTTGTCAGAGAAAAATCTTAGTAATTGCCTCTTTTATATTGTTTTTTTTCTAACTAACTATCTAACTAACTACTAAACTAACTAACTAAGTAAGGTTTTACATATTTTATTCTCTCCCCTTTTCTGTGTTTGTGTGTTTGTAGATGAGGTAGGTTGTGTGGCTCCAGCAGTGTGTCAGAGTGTGTGTGGCGCTTCAGTTGGTTGCTCCAACATCGCCTACCCTAAACTAGTGGTAGAGCTAATGCCTGTGGGTGAGTCAAACAGACACACAAACGCACGCACACACACACACACACACACACACACAAAGCTTGGCTTTGAAATTAAATGTTGGACTTAAAGCCTTAGAGCCTTCCTTTTTGTTAAAAAAATTAAAAATTTTGGTGGTCGTCATGCACAAAGCCAAATGGCGGGCAAGCCCACGGATCTCAAACAAAGGGACAGAGCCAGAACGGGAGGACAAGCTCTATTTGTCCTCAAGATAACTTAGCTGGCTAAGCTACCACGTTAGCAATTTTTGCTATTCTATTTGAGAAAACCGTGCTAGCTAACACAGCTCATTCTTAGCTCAACTTCACACTACGTCCACCTGAAAAGATCGCAATGATTAATGATGTTAATGAGGAGGAGGATAGTAGTGGAAAGTGTAAAACGTGTACACAACTACACGAAACAGCCCTCTGACAACAACTCAGCCGAATATCAGTCTCTTGCAGATACACCTAACAGTCCTCTCAAGAAAGTTTGCCAAAGGGAGTCCCCGGAGCTTATATCAAACGTCACCTACTCGCTGCAATCAACAAGATCGGTAAAAATCAAGACTCCTTTCTCGAGAAATTACACTGTATTGAGAAATGTGTCAACGAGAACACCAGTGCCATCCGCACTCTGTCCACTTTCTGTTGGAGTTGTGAAGGAGCAGATGAGAGGTCTTACTACTAACATGACGGAGTTGAAAGCAGAAGGTCCAATCTCCAATGAAAGAGAACAATGTGCTATGAGACCAGGTAAATTAAATCAACGCCTACAAGAGAAGATGGAATTTGAAGATATCTTGGATGTCCTGGAACGAGAAAGCAAAAACATCTGTGGATGTGGCACATCGAATTGTATCAAAGAATGATAAGAGCAGCAGGAATGGTACTAACACGCAACCATATTACACCACACCGTGATCGTGTAACACTCTTCTGAAGCAAAAAAAAATTAAAAATCAAGATCACAGACACACAACAGGCATGTAAGGGATGCAAGAGCCAAGCTGTGGCCTCCTTGCCTGCACTCCACTTCTTGCAAGATAACTTTTTTTCTTTCCTAATGAATGTTTATTTACTGACCTTATCTTTTGTCCATTGAACGAAGATTCGGAATTAACAAATAACTTCAATTTAGTAATTAATGATTTTTGTAGTCATCTGTCATTATGAGATGCATTCAGATTTGTACATCCAAATCTGTACATCCTGCTTTTTAATTTGTATCAAAAATTATATACTTCTTTTTATACTCTTACTCTTTTATAATCTTGCAGCTCTTTTTTTGATAAAGTTAGTTCATTTATTCCTAGAATAACTCAGGAAGGTCTTGAACTATGTCTTGAACTATTGAAGAATTTGCTATTGTGATGCTATCATTAAGAAATGTAAACCCAATGGATTGCCATTTGAATATTATAGAACCTTCTGGGAGGACATTAAAGATATGATTTTGGCTGTCTTTGTATTGAGAACGGAGAGCTAACTGAATCAATGAAACAAGGCCTCATTGCTCTAATCCCTAAGCCAAACAAAGATTTTAGTTTATTTAGATAATTGGCATCCAATATCATTATTAAATTTGGATTATAAATGGTTCGCTTCACTCTATGCTAAAAGACTGAAACCCTGTCTGAATGAAATTATATCATCAACTCAATCTGGGTTTATAACACACATAAATAATAAGATTAATTTAATCCTAGATATATTAGTTTATTCTGATTTAATTAATGAAGTTAATTTTTGATATTAAACAGGGGTATCAGACAGGGATATCCCCAATTTTATTTTTAATTGCTGCCGAACTTATTAACCTATAAACTGTACATTATACAGATACTGAAGGTATAAAAATAGGAGAAAATAACTTAATAGTCAACTAGCTGATGTAACCTGTCTCTTTTTAAAGAAAGAAGATTAAATCATATTGGAGGCTTTAAAGAATTTCTCCAAGGCCTCAGGTCTTACAATTAATCAGAGTAAACGTGAAATTTTAACAGTACATAATTCTGAAACACCATCAATAGGTATAGAAGTAAAAAAAATATCAGTAAGATATCTTGGTATCTTAATAAGTCTCTTAATAAGTCTCTCTTATGGGAACTAACTTTTCCAGAAATCTTAGCAGTTTGGTCAGACCCTAATAAAATAAAAGAAGTTTACATGAAGATATTACATAGATACTACCCTTGTAATAAATTATTATTACAAGTGATAGTGTGATAGTGTATCTGCCAACTTCTCGCCCAAGATAGAAAAAGCAAAAAAAAGTATTTAACTGTTGGCTGCAGAATCCTTACCATACCGTGTACTGCTGTCAAAAGCGGACGGTATCTCAAGAAAAGTATAGTATATACTATATAGTATAATATAGTATATCCTGCCATGTTGATCCTAAGACATGTGCAGGCATCGATTCTCTTCTATTTAATTTCTTATGGAAAAACAAAACAGTACGTTAAAAGAAAAACATGTATTAGAAGCTACTCTGAAGGTTGCTTTAACGATTTTCAAACAATCGATCAGATTTTCAACATTAAGCAGTGTCTCTCTAAAAATAATTATCAATGGTTTTATATTCCTAATTTGTTATTTGATAAGTGTGGTGGCCTAAGATTTTGGTTATCTTGTAATTATAAGTGTAATAAACTGCCCCTCAAGCTTGACAATTTTCACAAACAAGCTCTTGAAACTTGGATGATTGCTTTCAAACATAACATGAGGAGCAGAATTGCTTATTGACCAGCGCAGAGAAATGCGCTGTTGGTGTCAGCTACTGCTCGCACAAGAATTGACCCATTGCGGTGCTTCCACCTCCTGTGTGTCCCTGCCATTGCTTTCATATCTTATAAGTATAACAAGAACAAGGTTTTAGTGCTTCAATCAGTCTCTGTTGTAGGATGATATCTGCATACAAAAGCACAAGGCTTTTGTCAGTCTCTGAACACTCTTGCCCCTCTTGCGATCCATGTACTGAGCTCCACGGAATCTTCTTTGAATGATGCCATTTTCGAAGAGAATTGATTGGTCAGTAGGCAGTGCTTTTATACGTGCTGATCTGTTATCTCAAACATAACCTGCTCCGGAGCAAGTGAACCTCCTTCATAACACTGAAAACCCAGGCTTAAACCTGAAGTTACCTCACTGCCTCTTCACCAAGACTGTGGTTGATCCTTCTGTCTGTGCAGGTCTTCGTGGTCTGATGCTAGCAGTGATGTTAGCTGCTCTGATGTCATCTCTGACCTCCATCTTTAACAGCAGCTCCACTCTGTTTACACTGGACCTCTACCACAGAGCCAGACCTAAAGCTTCAGAGAAGGAACTCATGATTGTTGGAAGGTAGGGGTGTATAGATGAACTGATACATATCGGAAAACCACTACAAGAGTCACAGAATCTGCTATCCAAATATCTGACCTAAATCCTACACAAAATTCTGAAAAAAACTATATAACTGTAAAAAACAATCTCTCCAAAGTACTTTCTCTGTCTTTTTGCCTGAAGCCTCTGTGTGTGTGTGTGTGTGTGTGTGTGTGTGTGTGTGTGTGTGTGTGTGTGTGTGTGTCCCACCTGCCCCTCTGTGGCTGGCTTGCAACTTTTCCCAATCACATACCTGCTGAAATGTTGATACCACTGTGTTCACTGCTGTTTGACCGTGTCAGTACATCACATTTGTCTTCAAAATGTACAGCGATATCAAAATATGCCTGTGGCACCACACACCCTGCTACTAATTTACGAAGTTACAGAGAGGAGTCAACACAGGGCGAGTAACAGTTGTGTTAGCAGCTAATGCTAACTTCCAACTGGCCCTGAGCCCCTCCCAGTTGAAGGCAAAATTGTTAACTGAAGCAATGACGTATTGTATTTTTATAGGGAAATACAGCCCATACAGTGTTATTAAAATACCAAATTCAGAGTTATGACACTGACCCAGAGACTGAGGTAAACAATACCCAGTCAACAACATTTTAGTGAAAAATGTTTACTACTGTTTGTTTTGACAGAGGACATCATTTTCTGGAGTATTTTGGATTTAGTCATTTGTATTTTAGTATATTTAGTATTAGTATACAATTGCAATATAGTACAAATTAAAATGAGTAAGAGTGAGAACTAATTTGTTATTTATTTATTTCACAAGTGCATGAGAGAGTGAGAGTGAAGGAGAGAGATAGGTATATGTAATGTAATGTTACCAGAGTATGAGATACATAGATGAGGCAGGTAGCAATGATAATAATAACTGTGATGATGGTGTTGACGACAGTGATGTGATGCCAGATCTCACTCTCCTCAGAATAAGGCTGACATAACACATCATAGGCTAATATCTAACATTCAGTAACCTTAGGCAAGTTCAACTGATTAATATTAAGGTTAAAAAAACAAGAGATCAGTTTCAGTTTACCAAGTCAGTGAGGGTCATAAATTAATAAACAGGCTTAGCTTTATTTTCAGCTGCACTCCACATTCCTGAGTCTTGCACCATAGCGTGAGGTGTATCTCAACAGGACATCGGATTAGTTTGACTTCAAGCTACTTGTCCTGCTGGTTTGTTTAATTTAACTGTGGATATGTCTCCAAGAAGGCAAAGTGACAGGGATAGTGGGATGTAGTGCAGCTAGATTAGACAGCTGGCCAAAAGTGACTTGATGTTAACTAATTTGGGGACTAGTAGAGATACGATTGTTTTGTCTTTATTTTGATATTGGCCGAAATGGAGGATTTGATTTGCAAGTATTCAAGGAAATGTTCTTTCCAAATGCCGTTCTTCTGACCCAAATGACGAAATGAAACCAGCGTGTTATTGCGGAAGAAATGTTTGACACGATGAGACAGTTGCTTCACATGAAAACATCTTAAAACATACAAGATACATTTGATATTGACAACATGGCGGCTTAAACAAACTGTAAGAATTAAAGTGCAAAAGTACTAAGTGCTTGTGTAGTTATTGCACATTTCTCTATTGCACTAAGATTTCGCATTAGAGTTCAACAGTCTGCTGCAGTTTTATGCACAGATTTTCAATGTGTGTTTTCCAGCAAAGAAGGTTATCTATGTGGACACCTAAGTATTTGTACAAAGACACCTGAATGATTGTCTGGTTTGGTCAGTCACTTGTCTTGGAACTAGGACCATCTGTAAAGTGTTTTACTCTACATCTATCCAGAGAGCGTCTGATTGAGTAGGACTGATCCAACTGATTATATATTTGAGTTGGCTGAAGTAGTTGGCTCAAAATGTTGAGTGTTTTGGATTTTTGAAAAGTGGATAATTTAATTTTGGGAGTTTTGTTTCTCCAGTAAAAATGCGGAGATGATGAAGTCTTGGGAATTGAACCAGGACACAGTGTGAGCTGAATTAGGATCATGGTGAACAAATAATTTATTTTTGGTGTAAAGTTAAGATTGAACAGCTCAGTTTCAGATATCTGAAACCTTTTCTACGATTGAACAGCTCTGACAGCTTGGGAGAAATGTTTATACCAAAATATGTGATGCACTGGAACCCAGTGCATGTGATCCCATGTATTTGTATGTAACTATAACATCCTAGTTTGAGTTCCGATGGGGGCCTGTCCAATTATTTCTACACAGTCTCACTGGATTGAAACAAACAGAGCTGTACTTTATGAGTAATTGGTATCTCTTAAAAATGACCTTGGAGTGAGCGAGGATGTCTTATACCCATAAGACATCCAAGGTCATTTTCTAATCACTAAATATTCAATTACATTTGATTCTGAATTTTGTCGCACTTTATTTTACGGTACACTAATAAGACGTATTTTGTAAACAAACACAGTTGTACCATAATTACCTAATACCCTAAAAGACACCATACACCTAAATTATGTAATTAGAAACTGCAAATAATGCCGTATTAGAACCAAAATATACTATACTTAGACACTGTTATATCAACTTATTCTCTAATTAGAAACCAAATACACAATTAGACATTTTACACCATAGAAATCAAATACAATGCCATATCAGATCCAAAATATTGAGACGCTATTCTACTCTTACCACCAAATTATGTTGTAATTAGACACCACTTATAATGCTACCAACAAAGACCTATGATAGATAGAGATAGAGACAACACAGGCTGTAATTACACGCATTTAATGCAATATTATATCGGGCCTAGCCCTCATAATAGGCAGACAAAACACATGAGAGATCAGAGGCAGCGACAGCGTGTAGAGCTAGAATATTTTAATTCTGTGGATTAAGGTTTTATTTCGACCAAACCAGAGCCTGTTATTGTTGGAACACTTTAAAGACTAACCAAGACGGTTTTGGTGAATTTTATTTCGTTGAATAAAGGCCAAATCTGCAATTTACTACCCTCTCCCCTCCCTCCTTCTCTCTCTCACGCTCTCTCTCTCTCTTTCTCACTCTCGAAACCTAACACAGCAGGGGCGGATAGTCGCCCACCATTGAATCTGGTTCTGCCCAAGGTTTCTGCCTGTTAAAAGGAAGATTTTTCTTGCCACTGTCGCCAAGCGCTTGTTCATGGTGAGATTTGTTGGGTCTCTGTAATTAATATTATAAAGAGTACGGTCTAGACCTGCTCTATATGAAAAGTGCAAAGAGATAACTTCTGTTATGAATTGGCGCTATATAAATAAAACTGAAGGATCTCTGAAGGATATCCTATTTTGGTTTCTAATTAGAGTATAAGTTTGTATAATAGTATAGTACATTTTGGGTCTAATACACATTATATGCAGTTTCTAATTACAGCATAATTTAGGTGTATGGTGTCTAATTAGGGTAGATAGATAGGGCCTTTCGTGTTTTTCGTGAGTTTCGCAGCCAACATTGTTTCTCCTGCACACTTGGAACGGGAGGATGAGGCGAGCGGTATTCAGTTGGTTGCAATCTGCAATTTCACCGCTAGATGCCACTAAATCCTACACACTGCAGGAGCTCAAACTATTGTTCTGCTTTCAGTTCATCATTTGAATTGACTTTAGTGCTCTCATTTGATAAAAAATGACTAATTATTTGCAGAATTTGCTATGAGTCAATTAATTGCTTTTTTCTTGAAGCTTGTAATAACGGATATAAAAATGTAAAATCGCGGTATTAATGTTGAAGTATATTTAAATTCAAATACTATTGTTTAAAAGCATCTTTTAACCTTTGAACACAGATTCTCTCCTGTGTACTACACCTTTTCAGTAAAACCATCAAGGCAATTGACTGTCAGCTTGAAAGGCATATTGCTGCATATATGCAGAAATAACAAAACCCAGGCCAATATGTGCCAGTCGAATTTCAAAACCATAAAGGCCATTAAAATTAGATATCAGCTTAGAAGGCAACTATTTCTTATATGCACTAATACAAATGATAATTAACAACAATAAATGTGTTCCATGTTCAAGTGCCAGTTGAATTTCAACAAAGTCCACAATAGTCCATGTAAATATGAAAAAAGAGGAAGAGATTATTGAGATTAGACATTGCAAATTTATGAGTTTGAGTTAATTTTTAAAGCTTCAGACACATCTTTCTAAAACTTTCCTCTCTTTTTGTATTTTCAGGGTTTTCATCGTGGTCTTGGTGTGTGTTAGTCTGTTGTGGATTCCAGTCATCCAAACAGCCAATAGTGGACAGCTGTTTGATTATATCCAGTCAGTGACCAGCTTTCTAGCTCCACCCATTACCGCGGTATTCCTATTGGCTATCTTCTGGCCACGTGCCAATGAGCAGGTAGGTCTCACACACACAAACACAAATCCTCTTACATGACACTTTCCCAACCTTAACCTAGACAAAAAAAAATCACATGGCCAAATGTAATTCTGTCAGTTTGTGAGGAGAGTGCATGTTTGCAGACTATTAGTAAACATCAAATTACTCACATTCAAGCATTTTTTACACTGATGAAGGTCTGAAGTTGCAAAATGTTCCTTATTCCCAATAAATGTGGGAAGGAGCATGTGAGTGTGTCAGCATGTTTGTAGTAATTTGCTTGATTTGAGTAGACACTAATTTAAGGAAGATGCACCCTTTAAACGTGTAAAGCCAGATACATTACGCAGTAAATTAATATGAGTCCCACCATCAATAGAACATATGTTTTGATTTATTGTTCAGTTTTCAGTGATTTCACCCCTTTTATAGCATTCCCGCAATGCAACAAGGTGGAATGTAGACATACTTATAGAGCTGCAGTTACATCCAGGTAACATCTCATCTCACCATGACTCATTACTGAATTGGAGTTTACTTCAGTGCAGTCGCCATGGCTATATTCATTCATTCATTTTAAAATAGAGCAGTGATCACGGATATGCAGTGGTGATAGCTTTGCTAAATGTGTGTTACTGAAAAGGCGAAGACTGCTGAGTGTTTCTTCAACTTCCTTAACTTTGTCGTCACTATCAACAATCTCTACTTGCATCAGAAACTTGAATGAGAAAACACAAGCAGCCAATTACAGTTCTTTGTAGCTCCTAGCTCCATAGCCACTGTAACCCCAATGTGTATTTGACACTGGGCACCACTACGAGACAGGGCCACAAGATTAAAAATGCCGAACCTTAAGGCCCTTTTTTTGACAGTTCCATATGGTTCTACAACTAATATTTTTGTGTATGTCTGTGTGTGTGTGTGTCTCAGGGTGCATTCTGGGGTCTGATGACTGGACTAGTGGTGGGATTGATCCGCATGGTTCTGGAGTTCTCTTATATAGCTCCTTCCTGTGGTCAGCCTGATCGTCGACCTGCAATCCTGGCTGATGTCCACTACCTGTACTTTGCTCTTATCCTGTTGGCTCTCACCTGCCTTATCATTGTTGCTGTCAGCTTGGCCACTGCCCCAATACCTAAAGAACATGTAAGGAACATTGCCATACATTCATTTTATTTATGATCTCTCTCTTTAAATCGAGAGTGCTACTTTGTGACCTTAGTGAAGGAAGCCTCCTTGAAACTATAGTACAGCCCAACTCCAACACAAACACTTGTCTGTTGACAATCACATCTGGTGTATTAGCTATAAGGTTTGAACTTTACAGTTACTATTACACAGTTTTATTACTGTGCGTTTTGCATTCTCACAACATTCACATTGGATAGTTCAATGCCAACCTTCAACATGTATCACATGCACAATAAAGAAAAATGGCGAGTCTGTTCCAATGTTTGTTGAAGCACTGCAGAGGCAAACACCTCAATTTGTGACGGGTGTACAGCACTTTTAACATCCAGTAATCAGCATATAGCCTCAGAAACTTAGCAACCCAAGTTCATAGACCCACAGAGATCTAGGGCCCTGCCCCAGTTGGTGGCCCAAAACGGCACTGGCCTTTATGAGACCCCTTTGTAATGTTTCAGTTTGCACCACTGCACACACTGAGGTTTTATTCTGCTCTAATCTCGTTAAGCTTTCTTTTTAATGTTTTCCCAACACTGGCTGTGTTGTATCCCCATTTCTGCCAAATGTAAAAGTTCTTGTAACTTGCATTTAGTGTCACCTGCTGAGGAGTGCTGAAATTTAGTTCCAGGAACTCATCCCCACAACAGGTGGAGAAAAGTAGAAACAAAAGCAGAACCCGTGAAAATGACTACCATTACATTCCTGCAGCGGAAAATGGCTAGTCCACATTCAAATGTGAACCTGTACTACATGTCATCGATTGGAAATTAGACCATTAGCAGAAACACTAACACAGACATATGTGTTGGATCTAATCCTCTCCTGTCCAGCTGTACCGGTTGACTTGGTGGTCCAGATACAGCCAGGAGCCTCGGATCGACCTCACAGGTCCCCGGATGATCTCTGACCCAGTGAACTCTGAACTTAACCCTGACTCTGTCCGCTTGCCACATTCCTGGTGGCAGAGAGCTGCTCTGTGGCTGTGTGGTCTGACTGGTTCAAGCTCTGGCTCTGTATCTCCAGTGATGGAAAACGGTGAACTGAATTCCCTACAAGAGGAGCCACTCTGGAGAAGAGTCTGCAATGTTAACGCCCTGCTACTACTGGCTGTTAATGTCTTTTTCTGGGGGTACTTCGCATAATATGCAGGTTCTATGAAATCCTGAAAGTTGACCTGAAGACTGATGTGCTGGACTGGCATTTGGTCTTTTCTTTTTGATTAAAAGAAAAGTCTTGGTCCAGTGGTTAAACCAATCAGCTTCTGTGCTGGATTTGTTTGTATGCAACATCATACAAAATTAATGTAAATTTAGATGTGTATTTATCAGGAGAGACATTTAGTCTCTAACTTACAAGTCTGTAATCACTTTTTAAACGTTCTTAAAAAGAAAGCTGACAGAGCTCTACCTGAGTGACAATGATGCAGTTTTTCGAACACTCCTACCAGAATAGCAATAAATGGAAAATTATGGAAAAGAAAAAAATGTCCTGATATTTCATTTCCACTCATAATCCATAATCCATAATGTCCATAATCCATAATGTGTTATATATATATATATATATATATATATATATATATATATATATATATATATATATATATATATATATATATATATATATATATAAATTCTTTCATGACTTGTCCTAGCTCCTCTTGGATCTAGGAAGTATCATATAATGTTGGTTTGTGATTTTAATGAAATCCTGGACCAGGATTTAGACAGATCTTTAACTAAGTGTAGTGCAGAGAGCAGATCAGCTGCTGCCATTAGACAGCCCGAGATCTGGATTTAAAAGACATATGGACACTGACAGAAGAGAGTACTACTATTCAATAAACAGTGCTTTTGAATTTACTTGAAACTTTACACTGAAAAAACTAAAAATACAAACTAAAAATAGGTCCATTCTTAATAAAATAATTACCACAAAATATCAACTAAATAAATTGTACCATAAGACACACTCGGAGATGGGCGACCAACCTGCCCGGATCCTGGCCTGCCGCTTAAATCAACAGAACAGTATGAATCATACTAATACGGCACTCAGATGGGACTATCTCTACTTCCATTAAACAGATAAATCATAGTTTTAGATCATTTTAGAATATTAGTCATCACAGGGTGATTTAGACAGGTTTGATAGCTTTCTTGCAGACCTTAATCTTTCACAACTCTCCGATGATGACAGGGACTTCCTCGAGGCACATCTCTAAAATCGCTGCCACAGAAAGAATAAACTGTATAGCTGGATGTTTTTGTTCTAATTAGCGTATAAGTTGGTATAATAGTATAGTACATTTTGGGTCTAATATAAATTATATGCAGTTTCTAATTACAGCATAATTAAGTTGTATGGTGTAGTTTTAAGTATCAAAAGTAACCAAATCAAACGGCAGATTTCTTCTCATTCCTACAATACTTTTGTTCATTCAGAATGCTTTTCCCAAGAACTGCAGGGAAGAAATAACAACTTCACCTATAATGGATCGGACAAAAAACGTAGCTCACCGATATCAATTTGAACATCTGCTGTCTAGAAGAAAAGAAAAGAAACTTGAATCCTAAAGCATATTGTCCTTCAAATTCCTCCGCTATATTGAGGTTTCTCATCCAGAATCCTTTATACAAAAGGTTCTGGGAAGACATAACAACTTGTGCTGACAAACAAAACTAACACATTTTTCTTTTTTGCTCATTGTTGGATCAACCGTCATCAATATATTTGTCAATACACCCGAAACCAGCAGAATGATGTGTGATATTTTTCTGAATTTTCTCACCAACTGTTGTAAGCGTTGTAAGCGTTTTAAGATTAAACAGAAAAAAATACCCTAGTCAGGCACATGTTGCCTCATGTCATTACCTCAACTTGTGAAAGGTCCAGGGTTTGAATCCCTGCATCTGGTCTTCTGCTCTAAAAATGCCAGGATCATCTACAGACTTTTCTGCTGCATCCTATAAAGTCCCCATAGTTTTTGATTTCAAATGTTGTTAGTTGGAGGACGAGGTTTCAATTGTGATACACTTTCATGTGATGCACTTTCATGGTAGTATTTGCAACAAATAGACATGTCTCGACTGTGTTTTTTGGCCCCGATCCGAGACATTATCTGCTGATACATATGCCAACTAAATGTTAAATAAACACCTATTTTAACGAGCTACTTGATTCAAATACTGAATGTCCTGTTTCAAAACTATTCCGATTATAAACTTAAATTATTGATATGATGTGGATGAACGGTGAACTGGGAGAACGCGACTCCTGAAAATGACGTGAGCGATCCACTAGAGAGAAGACTCTAGTCTAATTTGGAGCTGTTCAAATTAGAGAAACACTGTTTCTGGTGTCACATATAGTGGAGGTTCTTCCCTCACAAAATGTATTTGACTGAGTACCTGCCAACAAGGTACTCACGGTATTAATGATGCTGCCAGCGACTTTTGTCAGTTTAAGAGGGCTACCTGATTTTGTACACTGCTCTTTGCTGATAAGAAAGAGAGGCGATATTACACATTTCCTAGGAGCTTTGCGAATCCGTGTGAGAGCTCAGAGGCAGCGACAGCGTGCAGAGCCAGAATATTTTAATTCTGTGGAGTAAGGTTTTATTTCAACCAAACCAGAGCCGGTTATTGTTGGAACACTTTAAAGACTAACCAAGACGGTTTTCGTGAATTTTATTTCGTTGAATAAAGGCCAAATTTGAGTGAATTATTGGGATCTCCTATTTGGTTTCTAATTAGAGCATAAGTTGGTATAATAGTGAAGTACATTTTGGGTCTAATACACATTATATGCAGTTTCTAATTACAGCACAATTTAGGTGTATTAATTAGGGTATAACTGTGTTCGTTTATTGTCAAATAAAGCACATATTATTTCTAGTTTTGGTCTAATTTGATACAAAGTACGACTGCAATTGACTGAATTTCTGAATTCATCATAAGTAAAACAATTCTAGATAGGGCTCCTGCACACTTGGAACGGGAGGATGAGGCGAGCGGTGTTCAGTTGGTTGCAATCTGCAATTTCACAGCTAGATGCCACACACTGCTCCTGCTCAAACTATTGTTCCGCTTTCAGTTTGTCATTTGACTTTAGTGGATTTGCAGAATTTGCTGTGAGTAATCGCGATTAATCGCTTTTTTCCCTTGAAGCTTGTAATAATGGGTATAAAAATATACAATCACGGAATTAATGTAGAATCAACACCATGGAAGTATATTTAAATTCAAATACTACTGTTTAAAGGCATCTTTTACCTTTGAACACAGATTCTCTCCTCTGTACTACACATTTTCAATCAAACCATCAAGGCAATTGACTGTCAGCTTGAAAGGCATATTTGTCATATGCACTAACAGAAATAACAAAACCCAGGCCAATATGTGCCAGTTGAATTTCAAAGCCATCAAGCCCATTAAAATTAGATATCAGCTGAGAAGGAGAGCAGAAGGTTTGCAGTGGTGATAGCTTTGCTAAATGTGTTACTGAAAAGGTGAAGACTGCTGAGTGTTTCTTCATCTTCCTTAACTTTGTCGTCACTATCAACAATCTCTACTTGCATCAGAAACTTGAATGAGAAAACACAAGCAGCCAATTACAGTTCTTCGAAGCTCCTAGCTCCATAGCCGCTGTAACCCCAACGTGTATTTGACACTGGGCACCTCTACGAGACAGGGCCACAAGTTTAAAAATGCAGAACCTTAAGGCCCTTTTTTGACAGTTCCATATGGCTCTGTAACTAATATTTGTCTCAGGGTGCATTCTGGGTCTGAAGGCTGGACTAGTGGTGGGACTGATCCGCATGGTTCTGGAGTTCTCTTCTGTAGCTCCTTCCTGTGGTCAGCCTGATCGTCGGCCTGCTATCTTAGCTAATGTCCACTACCTGTACTTTGCTCTTATCCCGTTGGCTCGCACCTGCCTTATCTTTGTTGCGGTCAGCTTGGCCACTGCCCCAATACCTAAAGAACATGTAAGGAACATTGCCATACATTCATATTATTTATGATCTCTCTCGTTAAACTGAGAATCAGAAGTACAGAAGTAAAGAGTACTGGACAATAAAAACCCTGACATTTTCAAATGATATTATGTCATCTTTCCAATACTGTACCACACATGAGCTTAAATGAAGGCAATAGGTATCTGCGCCTTCTCCAGATATGCAGAGGCAGAGCAGAACCTTGTAAGTACTGCAAAATATAAAGACAAGTATTCAGCACAAATAATGTTATACAGTGTCAGTATCAAAGGCTGCTACTTTGTGACCTTAGTGAAGGAAGCCTCCTCAAAACTATAGTACAGCCCAACTCCAACACAAACCTGAACTTTACAGTTACTATTACACAGTTTTATTACTGAGCATTTTGCATTCTAACAACATTCATATTGGATCCAGTAATCAGCACATCAGGAACTTAGCAAGCCAAGTTCATAGACCCACATCAACATACTGTAAATTTAGATGTGTAAATACACATTTAGATGTGTATTTATCAGGAGAGACATTTAGTCTCTAACTTACAATGTCTGTAATCACTTTTAAACATTCTTAAGAAGAAAGCAGACAGAGCTCTACCTGAGTGACACTGATGCAGTTATTCGGACACTCCTACCAGAAGTGGCTGTTCAATATGTAAGCAATAAATGGAAAAATTATGGAAAAGAAAAAATGTCCTGAAGATATTTCATTTCCACTCATAATCCATAATGTGCTCATTAATGTGCTAAGTAATGCACCCATTTTTTTGCATGCCACCTCAAGTAAAGTGGTGCACCATACTTACAATACAAACTAAAAATAGGTCCATTCTTAATAAAATAATTACCACAAAATATCAACTAAATAAATTGTACCATAAGAAATGCCCTATTTCGAACTAATCAGACACACTCGGAGATGGGCGACCAACCTGCCCGGCTCCTGGCCTGCCGCTTAAATCAACAGAACAGTATGAATCATACTAATACGGCACTCAGATGGGACTATCTCTACTTCCATTAAACAGATAAATGATAGTTTTAGATCATTTTAGAATATTAGTCATCACAGGGTGATTTAGACAGGTTTGATAACTTTCTTGCAGACCTTAATCTTTCACAACTCTCCGATGATGACAGGGACTTCCTCGAGGCACATCTCTAAAATCGCTGCCACAGAAAGAATAAACTGTATAGCTGGATGTTTTTGTTCTAATTAGCGTATAAATTGGTATACATTTTGGGTCTAATATAAATTATATGCAGTTTCTAATTACAGCATAATTAAGTTGTATGGTGTAGTTTTAAGTATCAAAAGTAACCAAATCAAACGGCAGATTTCTTCTCATTCCTACAATACTTTTGTTCATTCAGAATGCTTTTCCCAAGAACTGCAGGGAAGAAATAACAACTTCACCTATAATGGATCGGACAAAAACGTAGCTCACCGATATCAATTTGAACATCTGCTGTCTAGAAGAAAAGAAAAGAAACTTGAATTGTCCTTCAAATTCCTCCGCTATATTGAGGTTTCTCATCCAGAATCCTTTATACAAGAGGTTCTGGGAAGACATAACAACTTGTGCTATGTCATGGATAGTCAATATCTTGCTGACTAACAAAACTAACACATTTTTCTTTTTTGCTCATTGTTGGATCAACCGTCATCAATATATTTGTCAATACACCCGAAACCAGCAGAATGATGTGTGATATTTTTCTGAATTTTCTCACCAACTGTTGTAAGCGTTGTAAGCGTTTTAAGATTAAACAGAAAAAATACCTAGTCAGGCACATGTTGCCTCATGTCATTACCTCAACTTGTGAAAGGTCCAGGGTTTGAATCCCTGCATCTGGTCTTCTGCTCTAAAAATGCCAGGATCATCTACAGACTTTTCTGCTGCATCCTATAAAGTCCCCATAGTTTTTGATTTCAAATGTTGTTAGTTGGAGGACGAGGTTTCAATTGTGATACACTTTCATGTGATGCACTTTCATGGTAGTATTTGCAACAAATAGACATGTCTCGACTGTGTTTTTGGCCCCTGATCCGAGACATTATCTGCTGATACATATGCCAACTAAATGTTAAATAAACACCTATTTTAACGAGCTACTTGATTCAAATACTGAATGTCCTGTTTCAAAACTATTCCGATTATAAACTTAAATTATTGATATGATGTGGATGAACGGTGAACTGGGAGAACGCGACTCCTGAAAATGACGTGAGCGATCCACTAGAGAGAAGACTCTAGTCTAATTTGGAGCTGTTCAAATTAGAGAAACACTGTTTCTGGTGTCACATATAGTGGAGGTTCTTCCCTCACAAAATGTATTTGACTGAGTACCTGCCAACAAGGTACTCACGGTATTAATGATGCTGCCAGCGACTTTTGTCAGTTTAAGAGGGCTACCTGATTTTGTACACTGCTCTTTGCTGATAAGAAAGAGAGGCGATATTACACATTTCCTAGGAGCTTTGCGAATCCGTGTGAGAGCTCAGAGGCAGCGACAGCGTGCAGAGCCAGAATATTTTAATTCTGTGGAGTAAGGTTTTATTTCAACCAAACCAGAGCCGGTTATTGTTGGAACACTTTAAAGACTAACCAAGACGGTTTTCGTGAATTTTATTTCGTTGAATAAAGGCCAAATTTGAGTGAATTATTGGGATCTCCTATTTGGTTTCTAATTAGAGCATAAGTTGGTATAATAGTGAAGTACATTTTGGGTCTAATACACATTATATGCAGTTTCTAATTACAGCACAATTTAGGTGTATTAATTAGGGTATAACTGTGTTCGTTTATTGTCAAATAAAGCACATATTATTTCTAGTTTTGGTCTAATTTGATACAAAGTACGACTGCAATTGACTGAATTTCTGAATTCATCATAAGTAAAACAATTCTAGATAGGGCTCCTGCACACTTGGAACGGGAGGATGAGGCGAGCGGTGTTCAGTTGGTTGCAATCTGCAATTTCACAGCTAGATGCCACACACTGCTCCTGCTCAAACTATTGTTCCGCTTTCAGTTTGTCATTTGACTTTAGTGGATTTGCAGAATTTGCTGTGAGTAATCGCGATTAATCGCTTTTTTCCCTTGAAGCTTGTAATAATGGGTATAAAAATATACAATCACGGAATTAATGTAGAATCAACACCATGGAAGTATATTTAAATTCAAATACTACTGTTTAAAGGCATCTTTTACCTTTGAACACAGATTCTCTCCTCTGTACTACACATTTTCAATCAAACCATCAAGGCAATTGACTGTCAGCTTGAAAGGCATATTTGTCATATGCACTAACAGAAATAACAAAACCCAGGCCAATATGTGCCAGTTGAATTTCAAAGCCATCAAGCCCATTAAAATTAGATATCAGCTGAGAAGGAGAGCAGAAGGTTTGCAGTGGTGATAGCTTTGCTAAATGTGTTACTGAAAAGGTGAAGACTGCTGAGTGTTTCTTCATCTTCCTTAACTTTGTCGTCACTATCAACAATCTCTACTTGCATCAGAAACTTGAATGAGAAAACACAAGCAGCCAATTACAGTTCTTCGAAGCTCCTAGCTCCATAGCCGCTGTAACCCCAACGTGTATTTGACACTGGGCACCTCTACGAGACAGGGCCACAAGTTTAAAAATGCAGAACCTTAAGGCCCTTTTTTGACAGTTCCATATGGCTCTGTAACTAATATTTGTCTCAGGGTGCATTCTGGGTCTGAAGGCTGGACTAGTGGTGGGACTGATCCGCATGGTTCTGGAGTTCTCTTCTGTAGCTCCTTCCTGTGGTCAGCCTGATCGTCGGCCTGCTATCTTAGCTAATGTCCACTACCTGTACTTTGCTCTTATCCCGTTGGCTCGCACCTGCCTTATCTTTGTTGCGGTCAGCTTGGCCACTGCCCCAATACCTAAAGAACATGTAAGGAACATTGCCATACATTCATATTATTTATGATCTCTCTCGTTAAACTGAGAATCAGAAGTACAGAAGTAAAGAGTACTGGACAATAAAAACCCTGACATTTTCAAATGATATTATGTCATCTTTCCAATACTGTACCACACATGAGCTTAAATGAAGGCAATAGGTATCTGCGCCTTCTCCAGATATGCAGAGGCAGAGCAGAACCTTGTAAGTACTGCAAAATATAAAGACAAGTATTCAGCACAAATAATGTTATACAGTGTCAGTATCAAAGGCTGCTACTTTGTGACCTTAGTGAAGGAAGCCTCCTCAAAACTATAGTACAGCCCAACTCCAACACAAACCTGAACTTTACAGTTACTATTACACAGTTTTATTACTGAGCATTTTGCATTCTAACAACATTCATATTGGATCCAGTAATCAGCACATCAGGAACTTAGCAAGCCAAGTTCATAGACCCACATCAACATACTGTAAATTTAGATGTGTAAATACACATTTAGATGTGTATTTATCAGGAGAGACATTTAGTCTCTAACTTACAATGTCTGTAATCACTTTTTAAACATTCTTAAGAAGAAAGCAGACAGAGCTCTACCTGAGTGACACTGATGCAGTTATTCGGACACTCCTACCAGAAGTGGCTGTTCAATATGTAAGCAATAAATGGAAAAATTATGGAAAAGAAAAAAATGTCCTGAAGATATTTCATTTCCACTCATAATCCATAATGTGCTCATTAATGTGCTAAGTAATGCACCCATTTTTTGCATGCCACCTCAAGTAAAGTGGTGCACCATACTTACAATACAAACTAAAAATAGGTCCATTCTTAATAAAATAATTACCACAAAATATCAACTAAATAAATTGTAGCATAAGAAATGCCCTATTTCGAACTAATCAGACACACTCGGAGATGGGCGACCAACCTGCCCGGCTCCTGGCCTGCCGCTTAAATCAACAGAACAGTATGAATCATACTAATACGGCACTCAGATGGGACTATCTCTACTTCCATTAAACAGATAAATGATAGTTTTAGATCATTTTAGAATATTAGTCATCACAGGGTGATTTAGACAGGTTTGATAACTTTCTTGCAGACCTTAATCTTTCACAACTCTCCGATGATGACAGGGACTTCCTCGAGGCACATCTCTAAAATCGCTGCCACAGAAAGAATAAACTGTATAGCTGGATGTTTTTGTTCTAATTAGCGTATAAATTGGTATACATTTTGGGTCTAATATAAATTATATGCAGTTTCTAATTACAGCATAATTAAGTTGTATGGTGTAGTTTTAAGTATCAAAAGTAACCAAATCAAACGGCAGATTTCTTCTCATTCCTACAATACTTTTGTTCATTCAGAATGCTTTTCCCAAGAACTGCAGGAAGAAATAACAACTTCACCTATAATGGATCGGACAAAAACGTAGCTCACCGATATCAATTTGAACATCTGCTGTCTAGAAGAAAAGAAAAGAAACTTGAATTGTCCTTCAAATTCCTCCGCTATATTGAGGTTTCTCATCCAGAATCCTTTATACAAGAGGTTCTGGGAAGACATAACAACTTGTGCTATGTCATGGATAGTCAATATCTTGCTGACTAACAAAACTAACACATTTTTCTTTTTTGCTCATTGTTGGATCAACCGTCATCAATATATTTGTCAATACACCCGAAACCAGCAGAATGATGTGTGATATTTTTCTGAATTTTCTCACCAACTGTTGTAAGCGTTGTAAGCGTTTTAAGATTAAACAGAAAAAAATACCCTAGTCAGGCACATGTTGCCTCATGTCATTACCTCAACTTGTGAAAGGTCCAGGGTTTGAATCCCTGCATCTGGTCTTCTGCTCTAAAAATGCCAGGATCATCTACAGACTTTTCTGCTGCATCCTATAAAGTCCCCATAGTTTTTGATTTCAAATGTTGTTAGTTGGAGGACGAGGTTTCAATTGTGATACACTTTCATGTGATGCACTTTCATGGTAGTATTTGCAACAAATAGACATGTCTCGACTGTGTTTTTTGGCCCCGATCCGAGACATTATCTGCTGATACATATGCCAACTAAATGTTAAATAAACACCTATTTTAACGAGCTACTTGATTCAAATACTGAATGTCCTGTTTCAAAACTATTCCGATTATAAACTTAAATTATTGATATGATGTGGATGAACGGTGAACTGGGAGAACGCGACTCCTGAAAATGACGTGAGCGATCCACTAGAGAGAAGACTCTAGTCTAATTTGGAGCTGTTCAAATTAGAGAAACACTGTTTCTGGTGTCACATATAGTGGAGGTTCTTTCCTCACAAAATGTATTTGACTGAGTACCTGCCAACAAGGTACTCACGGTATTAATGATGCTGCCAGCGACTTTTGTCAGTTTAAGAGGGCTACCTGATTTTGTACACTGCTCTTTGCTGATAAGAAAGAGAGGCGATATTACACATTTCCTAGGAGCTTTGCGAATCCGTGTGAGAGCTCAGAGGCAGCGACAGCGTGCAGAGCCAGAATATTTTAATTCTGTGGAGTAAGGTTTTATTTCAACCAAACCAGAGCCGGTTATTGTTGGAACACTTTAAAGACTAACCAAGACGGTTTTCGTGAATTTTATTTCGTTGAATAAAGGCCAAATTTGAGTGAATTATTGGGATCTCCTATTTGGTTTCTAATTAGAGCATAAGTTGGTATAATAGTGAAGTACATTTTGGGTCTAATACACATTATATGCAGTTTCTAATTACAGCACAATTTAGGTGTATTAATTAGGGTATAACTGTGTTCGTTTATTGTCAAATAAAGCACATATTATTTCTAGTTTTGGTCTAATTTGATACAAAGTACGACTGCAATTGACTGAATTTCTGAATTCATCATAAGTAAAACAATTCTAGATAGGGCTCCTGCACACTTGGAACGGGAGGATGAGGCGAGCGGTGTTCAGTTGGTTGCAATCTGCAATTTCACAGCTAGATGCCACACACTGCTCCTGCTCAAACTATTGTTCCGCTTTCAGTTTGTCATTTGACTTTAGTGGATTTGCAGAATTTGCTGTGAGTAATCGCGATGAATCGCTTTTTTTCTTGAAGCTTGTAATAATGGATATAAAAATGTAAAATCACGGAATTAATGTAGAATCAACACCATGGAAGTATATTTAAATTCAAATACTATTGTTTAAAAGCTTCTTTTTACCTTTGAACGCAGATTCTCTCCTGTGTACTACACATTTTCAATCAAACCAGAATCAACACCATGGAAGTATATTTAAATTCAAATACTACTGTTTAACGTCGCCCGGATTGGCGCTACCGGGGCCCCACCCTGGAGCCAGGCCCGGGGTGGGTGCTCGACGGCGAGCACCTGGTGGCCGGGCCTTTCCCCACGGGGCCCGGCCGGGCACAGCCCGAAGGAGCGACGTGGGGCCGTCCTCCCGTGGACCCACCACCCGCAGGAGGATCCGTAAGGGGCCGGTGCAGAGAGATCTGGGCGGCAGCCGAAGGCAGGGGGCTTCGGCGACCAGATCTCCGGACACAGAAACTGGCTCTAGGGACATGGAATGTCACTTCGCTGGGGGAAGGAGCCTGAGCTTGTGCGGGAGGTTGAGCGTTACCGGCTAGATATAGTCGGCCTCGCCTCCACGCACAGCCTGGGCTCTGGAACCCGTCTCCTCGAGAGGGGCTGGACGCTCCATTTCTCTGGCGTTGCCTGCGGGGAGAGGCGGCGGGCTGGTGTGGGCCTGCTCATAGCCCCACAGCTCAGCCGTCACGTGTTGGAGTTTACCCGGTGAGCGAGAGGGTCGCGTCCCTCCGCTTCGGGTGGGGACAGGTCTCTCACTGTTGTGGCGGCCTATGGGCCGAACGGCAGTGCAGAGTACCAGGCCTTCTTGGGGTCCCTGGGAGAGGTACTAGACAGTGCACCGCCCGGGGACTCCGTTGTTCTACTGGGGACTTCAACGCCCACGTGGGCAACGACAGTGCCACCTGGAGAGGGGTAATCGGAAGGAACGGCCCCTGATCTGAACCCAAGTGGTGTTCAGTTGTTGGACTTCTGTGCTAGTTGCAGTTTGTCCATAACTAACACCATGTTCAAGCACAAGGGTGTCCATCAGTGCACGTGGCACCAGGACACCCTAGGCGGAGGTCGATGATCGACTTTGTTGTCGTATCATCTGACCTCGCCGCGTGTCTTGGACACTCGGGTGAAGAGAGGGGCGGAGCTGTCAACCGATCACCACCTGGTGGTGAGTTGGATCCTCTGGCAGGGGAGGAAGCCGGACAGACTTGGCAGGCCCAAGCGTATCGTGAGGGTCTGCTGGGAACGTCTGGCGGAGCCCGCTGTCAGCAGGGTCTACAACTCACACCTCCGGAGAGCTTCTCCCAGATCCCGGGGAGGCTGGGGACATTGAGTCGAGTGGACCATGTTTTCCACCTCCATTGTCGATGCGCGGCTCGTAGCTGTGGTCGCAAGGTTTCTGGTGCCTGTCGCGGCGGCAATCCCGAACCCGGTGGTGGACGCCGGAAGTAAGGGATGCCGTCAGGCTGAAGAAGGAGTCCTATCGGGCCTTGTTGGCTCGTGGGACTCCCGAGGCAGCTGACAGGTACCGGCAGGCTAAGCGTGCTGCAGCCCGTGCGGTCACAGAGGCAAAAACTCAGGATTGGGAGAGGTTCGAGAGGCCATGGAGGAGGACTATCGGTCGGCCTCAAAGAAATTCTGGCAAACCGTCCGACGGCTCAGGAGGGGAAGCAGTGCTTCACCAACACCGTGTGCGGTGCGGGTGGAGAGCTGTTGACCTCGACTGGGGATGTTGTCGGACGGTGGAAGGAATACTTTGAGGATCTCCTCAATCCCGCTGTCACGTCTTCCGAAGAGGAAGCGGAGGCTGGGGACCGGAGGCGGACTCATCCATCACCCTGGCGAAGTCACTGAGGTTGTTGGCAAGCTCCTTGGTGGCAAGGCTTCAGGGGTGGATGAGATCCGTCCTGAGTATCTTAAGTCTCTGGATGTTGTGGGACTGTCTTGGCTGACACGTCTCTGCAACATCGCGTGGTGGTCTGGGACAGCGCCTCTGGACTGGCAGACCGGGGTGGTGGTCCCTCTGTATAAGAAGGGGACCGGAGGGTGTGTTCCAATCACAGAGGATCACACTTCTCAGCCTCCCGGTAAGGTCTACTCCAGGGTACTGGAGAGGAGAATTCGTCCGATAGTCGAACCTCGGATTCAGGAGGAGCAGAGTGGTTTTCGTCCCGGTCGTGGAACACTGGACCAGCTCTACACTCTCCATCGGGTGCTCGAGGGTTCATGGGAGTTTGCCCAACCAGTCCACATGTGCTTTGTGGATCTGGAGAAGGCATTCGACCGTGTGCCCCGGGCGCTTTGTGGGGAGTGCTCTGGGAGTATGGGGTCCGGGGCCCTTTGCTAAGGGCTGTCCGGTCCCTGTATAACCGGAGCAGGAGCTGTGTTCGCATTGCCGGCAGTAAGTCAGACCTGTTCCCGGTGCATGTTGGACTCCGCCAGGGCTGCCCTTTGTCACCGGTTCTGTTCATAATTTATATGGACAGAATTTCTAGGCGCAGTCAGGGGCCGGAGGGTGTCCGGTTTGGGAACCACAGGATCTCATCTCTGCTGTTTGCAGATGATGTCGTTCTGATGGCTTCTTCAAACCAGGACCTGCAGCATGCACTGGGACGGTTTGCAGCCGAGTGTGAAGCAGCTGGGATGAGAATCAGCTCTTCCAAATCTGAGGCCATGGTTCTTGACCGGAAAAAGGTGGTTTGCTCTCTTCGGGTAGGTGGGGAGTCCTTGCCTCAAGTGGAGGAGTTCAAGTATCTCGGGGTCTTGTTCACGAGTGAGGGACGGATGGAGCGTGAGATTCACAGGCGGATCGGTACAGCGTCTGCAGTGATGCGGGCGCTGTATCGGACCGTTGTGGTGAAGAAGGAGCTGAGTCGAAAGACAAAGCTCTCGATTTACCGGTCAATCTACGCTCCTGCCCTCACCTATGGTCATGAGCTCTGGGTAGTGACCGAAAGGACAAGATCGCGGATACAAGCGGCCGAAATGGGCTTCCTCCGCCGAGTGGCTGGGCGCTCCCTTAGAGATAGGGTGAGGAGCTCAGTCACACGGGGGGAGCTCGGAGTAGAGCCGCTGCTCCTCCACGTCGAGAGGAGCCAGCTGAGGTGGCTAGGGCATCTGATCCGGATGCCTCCTGGACGCCTCCCTCGGGAGGTGTTCTGGGCATGTCCCACCGGGAGGCGGCCCCGGGGAAGACCCAGGACACGCTGGAGGGACTATGTCTCTCGGCTGGTCTGGGAACGCCTCGGGATCCCCCCGGAGGAGCTGGAGGAAGTGTCTGGAGCGAAGGAAGTCTGGGAGTCCCTGCTTAGACTGCTGCCCCCGCGACCCGGCCCCGGATAAGCGGAAGAAAATGGATGGATGGATGGATACTACTGTTTAAAGGCATCTTTTTACCTTTGAACACAGATTCTCTCCTCTGTACTACACATTTTCAATCAAACCATCAAGGCAATTGACTGTCAGCTTGAAAGGCATATTTGTCATATGCACTAACAGAAATAACAAAACCCAGGCCAATATGTGCCAGTTGAATTTCAAAGCCATCAAGCCCATTAAAATTAGATATCAGCTGAGAAGGAGAGCAGAAGGTTTGCAGTGGTGATAGCTTTGCTAAATGTGTTACTGAAAAGGTGAAGACTGCTGAGTGTTTCTTCATCTTCCTTAACTTTGTCGTCACTATCAACAATCTCTACTTGCATCAGAAACTTGAATGAGAAAACACAAGCAGCCAATTACAGTTCTTGAAGCTCCTAGCTCCATAGCCGCTGTAACCCCAACGTGTATTTGACACTGGGCACCTCTACGAGACAGGGCCACAAGTTTAAAAATGCAGAACCTTAAGGCCCTTTTTTGACAGTTCCATATGGCTCTGTAACTAATATTTGTCTCAGGGTGCATTCTGGGTCTGAAGGCTGGACTAGTGGTGGGACTGATCCGCATGGTTCTGGAGTTCTCTTCTGTAGCTCCTTCCTGTGGTCAGCCTGATCGTCGGCCTGCTATCTTAGCTAATGTCCACTACCTGTACTTTGCTCTTATCCCGTTGGCTCTCACCTGCCTTATCTTTGTTGCGGTCAGCTTGGCCACTGCCCCAATACCTAAAGAACATGTAAGGAACATTGCCATACATTCATATTATTTATGATCTCTCTCGTTAAACTGAGAATCAGAAGTACAGAAGTAAAGCGTACTGGACAATAAAAACCCTGACATTTTCAAATGATATTATGTCATCTTTCCAATACTGTACCACACATGAGCTTAAATGAAGGCAATAGGTATCTGCGCCTTCTCCAGATATGCAGAGGCAGAGCAGAACCTTGTAAGTACTGCAAAATATAAAGACAAGTATTCAGCACAAATAATGTTATACAGTGTCAGTATCAAAGGCTGCTACTTTGTGACCTTAGTGAAGGAAGCCTCCTCAAAACTATAGTACAGCCCAACTCCAACACAAACCTGAACTTTACAGTTACTATTACACAGTTTTATTACTGAGCATTTTGCATTCTAACAACATTCATATTGGATCCAGTAATCAGCACATCAGGAACTTAGCAAGCCAAGTTCATAGACCCACATCAACATACTGTAAATTTAGATGTGTATTTATAAATTTATATGCATTTAGATGTGTATTTATCAGGAGAGACATTTAGTCTCTAACTTACAATGTCTGTAATCACTTTTAAACATTCTTAAGAAGAAAGCAGACAGAGCTCTACCTGAGTGACACTGATGCAGTTATTCGGACACTCCTACCAGAAGTGGCTGTTCAATATGTAAGCAATAAATGGAAAAATTATGGAAAAGAAAAAATGTCCTGAAGATATTTCATTTCCACTCATAATCCATAATGTGCTCATTAATGTGCTAAGTAATGCACCCATTTTTTGCATGCCACCTCAAGTAAAGTGGTGCACCATACTTACAATACAAACTAAAAATAGGTCCATTCTTAATAAAATAATTACCACAAAATATCAACTAAATAAATTGTAGCATAAGAAATGCCCTATTTCGAACTAATCAGACACACTCGGAGATGGGCGACCAACCTGCCCGGCTCCTGGCCTGCCGCTTAAATCAACAGAACAGTATGAATCATACTAATACGGCACTCAGATGGGACTATCTCTACTTCCATTAAACAGATAAATGATAGTTTTAGATCATTTTAGAATATTAGTCATCACAGGGTGATTTAGACAGGTTTGATAACTTTCTTGCAGACCTTAATCTTTCACAACTCTCCGATGATGACAGGGACTTCCTCGAGGCACATCTCTAAAATCGCTGCCACAGAAAGAATAAACTGTATAGCTGGATGTTTTTGTTCTAATTAGCGTATAAATTGGTATACATTTTGGGTCTAATATAAATTATATGCAGTTTCTAATTACAGCATAATTAAGTTGTATGGTGTAGTTTTAAGTATCAAAAGTAACCAAATCAAACGGCAGATTTCTTCTCATTCCTACAATACTTTTGTTCATTCAGAATGCTTTTCCCAAGAACTGCAGGGAAGAAATAACAACTTCACCTATAATGGATCGGACAAAAACGTAGCTCACCGATATCAATTTGAACATCTGCTGTCTAGAAGAAAAGAAAAGAAACTTGAATTGTCCTTCAAATTCCTCCGCTATATTGAGGTTTCTCATCCAGAATCCTTTATACAAGAGGTTCTGGGAAGACATAACAACTTGTGCTATGTCATGGATAGTCAATATCTTGCTGACTAACAAAACTAACACATTTTTCTTTTTTGCTCATTGTTGGATCAACCGTCATCAATATATTTGTCAATACACCCGAAACCAGCAGAATGATGTGTGATATTTTTCTGAATTTTCTCACCAACTGTTGTAAGCGTTGTAAGCGTTTTAAGATTAAACAGAAAAAAATACCCTAGTCAGGCACATGTTGCCTCATGTCATTACCTCAACTTGTGAAAGGTCCAGGGTTTGAATCCCTGCATCTGGTCTTCTGCTCTAAAAATGCCAGGATCATCTACAGACTTTTCTGCTGCATCCTATAAAGTCCCCATAGTTTTTGATTTCAAATGTTGTTAGTTGGAGGACGAGGTTTCAATTGTGATACACTTTCATGTGATGCACTTTCATGGTAGTATTTGCAACAAATAGACATGTCTCGACTGTGTTTTTTGGCCCCGATCCGAGACATTATCTGCTGATACATATGCCAACTAAATGTTAAATAAACACCTATTTTAACGAGCTACTTGATTCAAATACTGAATGTCCTGTTTCAAAACTATTCCGATTATAAACTTAAATTATTGATATGATGTGGATGAACGGAGAACTGGGAGAACGCGACTCCTGAAAATGACGTGAGCGATCCACTAGAGAGAAGACTCTAGTCTAATTTGGAGCTGTTCAAATTAGAGAAACACTGTTTCTGGTGTCACATATAGTGGAGGTTCTTCCCTCACAAAATGTATTTGACTGAGTACCTGCCAACAAGGTACTCACGGTATTAATGAGGCTGCCAGCGACTTTTGTCAGTTTAAGAGGGCTACCTGATTTTGTACACTGCTCTTTGCTGATAAGAAAGAGAGGCGATATTACACATTTCCTAGGAGCTTTGCGAATCCGTGTGAGAGCTCAGAGGCAGCGACAGCGTGCAGAGCCAGAATATTTTAATTCTGTGGAGTAAGGTTTTATTTCAACCAAACCAGAGCCGGTTATTGTTGGAACACTTTAAAGACTAACCAAGACGGTTTTCGTGAATTTTATTTCGTTGAATAAAGGCCAAATTTGAGTGAATTATTGGGATCTCCTATTTGGTTTCTAATTAGAGCATAAGTTGGTATAATAGTGAAGTACATTTTGGGTCTAATACACATTATATGCAGTTTCTAATTACAGCACAATTTAGGTGTATTAATTAGGGTATAACTGTGTTCGTTTATTGTCAAATAAAGCACATATTATTTCTAGTTTTGGTCTAATTTGATACAAAGTACGACTGCAATTGACTGAATTTCTGAATTCATCATAAGTAAAACAATTCTAGATAGGGCTCCTGCACACTTGGAACGGGAGGATGAGGCGAGCGGTGTTCAGTTGGTTGCAATCTGCAATTTCACAGCTAGATGCCACACACTGCTCCTGCTCAAACTATTGTTCCGCTTTCAGTTTGTCATTTGACTTTAGTGGATTTGCAGAATTTGCTGTGAGTAATCGCGATTAATCGCTTTTTTCCCTTGAAGCTTGTAATAATGGGTATAAAAATATACAATCACGGAATTAATGTAGAATCAACACCATGGAAGTATATTTAAATTCAAATACTACTGTTTAAAGGCATCTTTTTACCTTTGAACACAGATTCTCTCCTCTGTACTACACATTTTCAATCAAACCATCAAGGCAATTGACTGTCAGCTTGAAAGGCATATTTGTCATATGCACTAACAGAAATAACAAAACCCAGGCCAATATGTGCCAGTTGAATTTCAAAGCCATCAAGCCCATTAAAATTAGATATCAGCTGAGAAGGAGAGCAGAAGGTTTGCAGTGGTGATAGCTTTGCTAAATGTGTTACTGAAAAGGTGAAGACTGCTGAGTGTTTCTTCATCTTCCTTAACTTTGTCGTCACTATCAACAATCTCTACTTGCATCAGAAACTTGAATGAGAAAACACAAGCAGCCAATTACAGTTCTTCGAAGCTCCTAGCTCCATAGCCGCTGTAACCCCAACGTGTATTTGACACTGGGCACCTCTACGAGACAGGGCCACAAGTTTAAAAATGCAGAACCTTAAGGCCCTTTTTTGACAGTTCCATATGGCTCTGTAACTAATATTTGTCTCAGGGTGCATTCTGGGTCTGAAGGCTGGACTAGTGGTGGGACTGATCCGCATGGTTCTGGAGTTCTCTTCTGTAGCTCCTTCCTGTGGTCAGCCTGATCGTCGGCCTGCTATCTTAGCTAATGTCCACTACCTGTACTTTGCTCTTATCCCGTTGGCTCTCACCTGCCTTATCTTTGTTGCGGTCAGCTTGGCCACTGCCCCAATACCTAAAGAACATGTAAGGAACATTGCCATACATTCATATTATTTATGATCTCTCTCGTTAAACTGAGAATCAGAAGTACAGAAGTAAAGCGTACTGGACAATAAAAACCCTGACATTTTCAAATGATATTATGTCATCTTTCCAATACTGTACCACACATGAGCTTAAATGAAGGCAATAGGTATCTGCGCCTTCTCCAGATATGCAGAGGCAGAGCAGAACCTTGTAAGTACTGCAAAATATAAAGACAAGTATTCAGCACAAATAATGTTATACAGTGTCAGTATCAAAGGCTGCTACTTTGTGACCTTAGTGAAGGAAGCCTCCTCAAAACTATAGTACAGCCCAACTCCAACACAAACCTGAACTTTACAGTTACTATTACACAGTTTTATTACTGAGCATTTTGCATTCTAACAACATTCATATTGGATCCAGTAATCAGCACATCAGGAACTTAGCAAGCCAAGTTCATAGACCCACATCAACATACTGTAAATTTAGATGTGTATTTATAAATTTATATGCATTTAGATGTGTATTTATCAGGAGAGACATTTAGTCTCTAACTTACAATGTCTGTAATCACTTTTTAAACATTCTTAAGAAGAAAGCAGACAGAGCTCTACCTGAGTGACACTGATGCAGTTATTCGGACACTCCTACCAGAAGTGGCTGTTCAATATGTAAGCAATAAATGGAAAAATTATGGAAAAGAAAAAAATGTCCTGAAGATATTTCATTTCCACTCATAATCCATAATGTGCTCATTAATGTGCTAAGTAATGCACCCATTTTTTTGCATGCCACCTCAAGTAAAGTGGTGCACCATACTTACAATACAAACTAAAAATAGGTCCATTCTTAATAAAATAATTACCACAAAATATCAACTAAATAAATTGTACCATAAGAAATGCCCTATTTCGAACTAATCAGACACACTCGGAGATGGGCGACCAACCTGCCCGGCTCCTGGCCTGCCGCTTAAATCAACAGAACAGTATGAATCATACTAATACGGCACTCAGATGGGACTATCTCTACTTCCATTAAACAGATAAATGATAGTTTTAGATCATTTTAGAATATTAGTCATCACAGGGTGATTTAGACAGGTTTGATAACTTTCTTGCAGACCTTAATCTTTCACAACTCTCCGATGATGACAGGGACTTCCTCGAGGCACATCTCTAAAATCGCTGCCACAGAAAGAATAAACTGTATAGCTGGATGTTTTTGTTCTAATTAGCGTATAAATTGGTATACATTTTGGGTCTAATATAAATTATATGCAGTTTCTAATTACAGCATAATTAAGTTGTATGGTGTAGTTTTAAGTATCAAAAGTAACCAAATCAAACGGCAGATTTCTTCTCATTCCTACAATACTTTTGTTCATTCAGAATGCTTTTCCCAAGAACTGCAGGGAAGAAATAACAACTTCACCTATAATGGATCGGACAAAAAAAACGTAGCTCACCGATATCAATTTGAACATCTGCTGTCTAGAAGAAAAGAAAAGAAACTTGAATTGTCCTTCAAATTCCTCCGCTATATTGAGGTTTCTCATCCAGAATCCTTTATACAAGAGGTTCTGGGAAGACATAACAACTTGTGCTATGTCATGGATAGTCAATATCTTGCTGACTAACAAAACTAACACATTTTTCTTTTTTGCTCATTGTTGGATCAACCGTCATCAATATATTTGTCAATACACCCGAAACCAGCAGAATGATGTGTGATATTTTTCTGAATTTTCTCACCAACTGTTGTAAGCGTTGTAAGCGTTTTAAGATTAAACAGAAAAAATACCTAGTCAGGCACATGTTGCCTCATGTCATTACCTCAACTTGTGAAAGGTCCAGGGTTTGAATCCCTGCATCTGGTCTTCTGCTCTAAAAATGCCAGGATCATCTACAGACTTTTCTGCTGCATCCTATAAAGTCCCCATAGTTTTTGATTTCAAATGTTGTTAGTTGGAGGACGAGGTTTCAATTGTGATACACTTTCATGTGATGCACTTTCATGGTAGTATTTGCAACAAATAGACATGTCTCGACTGTGTTTTTTGGCCCCGATCCGAGACATTATCTGCTGATACATATGCCAACTAAATGTTAAATAAACACCTATTTTAACGAGCTACTTGATTCAAATACTGAATGTCCTGTTTCAAAACTATTCCGATTATAAACTTAAATTATTGATATGATGTGGATGAACGGAGAACTGGGAGAACGCGACTCCTGAAAATGACGTGAGCGATCCACTAGAGAGAAGACTCTAGTCTAATTTGGAGCTGTTCAAATTAGAGAAACACTGTTTCTGGTGTCACATATAGTGGAGGTTCTTCCTCACAAAATGTATTTGACTGAGTACCTGCCAACAAGGTACTCACGGTATTAATGAGGCTGCCAGCGACTTTTGTCAGTTTAAGAGGGCTACCTGATTTTGTACACTGCTCTTTGCTGATAAGAAAGAGAGGCGATATTACACATTTCCTAGGAGCTTTGCGAATCCGTGTGAGAGCTCAGAGGCAGCGACAGCGTGCAGAGCCAGAATATTTTAATTCTGTGGAGTAAGGTTTTATTTCAACCAAACCAGAGCCGGTTATTGTTGGAACACTTTAAAGACTAACCAAGACGGTTTTCGTGAATTTTATTTCGTTGAATAAAGGCCAAATTTGAGTGAATTATTGGGATCTCCTATTTGGTTTCTAATTAGAGCATAAGTTGGTATAATAGTGAAGTACATTTTGGGTCTAATACACATTATATGCAGTTTCTAATTACAGCACAATTTAGGTGTATTAATTAGGGTATAACTGTGTTCGTTTATTGTCAAATAAAGCACATATTATTTCTAGTTTTGGTCTAATTTGATACAAAGTACGACTGCAATTGACTGAATTTCTGAATTCATCATAAGTAAAACAATTCTAGATAGGGCTCCTGCACACTTGGAACGGGAGGATGAGGCGAGCGGTGTTCAGTTGGTTGCAATCTGCAATTTCACAGCTAGATGCCACACACTGCTCCTGCTCAAACTATTGTTCCGCTTTCAGTTTGTCATTTGACTTTAGTGGATTTGCAGAATTTGCTGTGAGTAATCGCGATTAATCGCTTTTTTCCCTTGAAGCTTGTAATAATGGGTATAAAAATATACAATCACGGAATTAATGTAGAATCAACACCATGGAAGTATATTTAAATTCAAATACTACTGTTTAAAGGCATCTTTTACCTTTGAACACAGATTCTCTCCTCTGTACTACACATTTTCAATCAAACCATCAAGGCAATTGACTGTCAGCTTGAAAGGCATATTTGTCATATGCACTAACAGAAATAACAAAACCCAGGCCAATATGTGCCAGTTGAATTTCAAAGCCATCAAGCCCATTAAAATTAGATATCAGCTGAGAAGGAGAGCAGAAGGTTTGCAGTGGTGATAGCTTTGCTAAATGTGTTACTGAAAAGGTGAAGACTGCTGAGTGTTTCTTCATCTTCCTTAACTTTGTCGTCACTATCAACAATCTCTACTTGCATCAGAAACTTGAATGAGAAAACACAAGCAGCCAATTACAGTTCTTCGAAGCTCCTAGCTCCATAGCCGCTGTAACCCCAACGTGTATTTGACACTGGGCACCTCTACGAGACAGGGCCACAAGTTTAAAAATGCAGAACCTTAAGGGCCCCTTTTTGACAGTTCCATATGGCTCTGTAACTAATATTTGTCTCAGGGTGCATTCTGGGTCTGAAGGCTGGACTAGTGGTGGGACTGATCCGCATGGTTCTGGAGTTCTCTTCTGTAGCTCCTTCCTGTGGTCAGCCTGATCGTCGGCCTGCTATCTTAGCTAATGTCCACTACCTGTACTTTGCTCTTATCCCGTTGGCTCGCACCTGCCTTATCTTTGTTGCGGTCAGCTTGGCCACTGCCCCAATACCTAAAGAACATGTAAGGAACATTGCCATACATTCATATTATTTATGATCTCTCTCGTTAAACTGAGAATCAGAAGTACAGAAGTAAAGAGTACTGGACAATAAAAACCCTGACATTTTCAAATGATATTATGTCATCTTTCCAATACTGTACCACACATGAGCTTAAATGAAGGCAATAGGTATCTGCGCCTTCTCCAGATATGCAGAGGCAGAGCAGAACCTTGTAAGTACTGCAAAATATAAAGACAAGTATTCAGCACAAATAATGTTATACAGTGTCAGTATCAAAGGCTGCTACTTTGTGACCTTAGTGAAGGAAGCCTCCTCAAAACTATAGTACAGCCCAACTCCAACACAAACCTGAACTTTACAGTTACTATTACACAGTTTTATTACTGAGCATTTTGCATTCTAACAACATTCATATTGGATCCAGTAATCAGCACATCAGGAACTTAGCAAGCCAAGTTCATAGACCCACATCAACATACTGTAAATTTAGATGTGTATTTATAAATTTATATGCATTTAGATGTGTATTTATCAGGAGAGACATTTAGTCTCTAACTTACAATGTCTGTAATCACTTTTAAACATTCTTAAGAAGAAAGCAGACAGAGCTCTACCTGAGTGACACTGATGCAGTTATTCGGACACTCCTACCAGAAGTGGCTGTTCAATATGTAAGCAATAAATGGAAAAATTATGGAAAAGAAAAAATGTCCTGAAGATATTTCATTTCCACTCATAATCCATAATGTGCTCATTAATGTGCTAAGTAATGCACCCATTTTTTGCATGCCACCTCAAGTAAAGTGGTGCACCATACTTACAATACAAACTAAAAATAGGTCCATTCTTAATAAAATAATTACCACAAAATATCAACTAAATAAATTGTACCATAAGAAATGCCCTATTTCGAACTAATCAGACACACTCGGAGATGGGCGACCAACCTGCCCGGCTCCTGGCCTGCCGCTTAAATCAACAGAACAGTATGAATCATACTAATACGGCACTCAGATGGGACTATCTCTACTTCCATTAAACAGATAAATGATAGTTTTAGATCATTTTAGAATATTAGTCATCACAGGGTGATTTAGACAGGTTTGATAACTTTCTTGCAGACCTTAATCTTTCACAACTCTCCGATGATGACAGGGACTTCCTCGAGGCACATCTCTAAAATCGCTGCCACAGAAAGAATAAACTGTATAGCTGGATGTTTTTGTTCTAATTAGCGTATAAATTGGTATACATTTTGGGTCTAATATAAATTATATGCAGTTTCTAATTACAGCATAATTAAGTTGTATGGTGTAGTTTTAAGTATCAAAAGTAACCAAATCAAACGGCAGATTTCTTCTCATTCCTACAATACTTTTGTTCATTCAGAATGCTTTTCCCAAGAACTGCAGGAAGAAATAACAACTTCACCTATAATGGATCGGACAAAAACGTAGCTCACCGATATCAATTTGAACATCTGCTGTCTAGAAGAAAAGAAAAGAAACTTGAATTGTCCTTCAAATTCCTCCGCTATATTGAGGTTTCTCATCCAGAATCCTTTATACAAGAGGTTCTGGGAAGACATAACAACTTGTGCTATGTCATGGATAGTCAATATCTTGCTGACTAACAAAACTAACACATTTTTCTTTTTTGCTCATTGTTGGATCAACCGTCATCAATATATTTGTCAATACACCCGAAACCAGCAGAATGATGTGTGATATTTTTCTGAATTTTCTCACCAACTGTTGTAAGCGTTGTAAGCGTTTTAAGATTAAACAGAAAAAATACCTAGTCAGGCACATGTTGCCTCATGTCATTACCTCAACTTGTGAAAGGTCCAGGGTTTGAATCCCTGCATCTGGTCTTCTGCTCTAAAAATGCCAGGATCATCTACAGACTTTTCTGCTGCATCCTATAAAGTCCCCATAGTTTTTGATTTCAAATGTTGTTAGTTGGAGGACGAGGTTTCAATTGTGATACACTTTCATGTGATGCACTTTCATGGTAGTATTTGCAACAAATAGACATGTCTCGACTGTGTTTTTGGCCCTGATCCGAGACATTATCTGCTGATACATATGCCAACTAAATGTTAAATAAACACCTATTTTAACGAGCTACTTGATTCAAATACTGAATGTCCTGTTTCAAAACTATTCCGATTATAAACTTAAATTATTGATATGATGTGGATGAACGGAGAACTGGGAGAACGCGACTCCTGAAAATGACGTGAGCGATCCACTAGAGAGAAGACTCTAGTCTAATTTGGAGCTGTTCAAATTAGAGAAACACTGTTTCTGGTGTCACATATAGTGGAGGTTCTTCCTCACAAAATGTATTTGACTGAGTACCTGCCAACAAGGTACTCACGGTATTAATGAGGCTGCCAGCGACTTTTGTCAGTTTAAGAGGGCTACCTGATTTTGTACACTGCTCTTTGCTGATAAGAAAGAGAGGCGATATTACACATTTCCTAGGAGCTTTGCGAATCCGTGTGAGAGCTCAGAGGCAGCGACAGCGTGCAGAGCCAGAATATTTTAATTCTGTGGAGTAAGGTTTTATTTCAACCAAACCAGAGCCGGTTATTGTTGGAACACTTTAAAGACTAACCAAGACGGTTTTCGTGAATTTTATTTCGTTGAATAAAGGCCAAATTTGAGTGAATTATTGGGATCTCCTATTTGGTTTCTAATTAGAGCATAAGTTGGTATAATAGTGAAGTACATTTTGGGTCTAATACACATTATATGCAGTTTCTAATTACAGCACAATTTAGGTGTATTAATTAGGGTATAACTGTGTTCGTTTATTGTCAAATAAAGCACATATTATTTCTAGTTTTGGTCTAATTTGATACAAAGTACGACTGCAATTGACTGAATTTCTGAATTCATCATAAGTAAAACAATTCTAGATAGGGCTCCTGCACACTTGGAACGGGAGGATGAGGCGAGCGGTGTTCAGTTGGTTGCAATCTGCAATTTCACAGCTAGATGCCACACACTGCTCCTGCTCAAACTATTGTTCCGCTTTCAGTTTGTCATTTGACTTTAGTGGATTTGCAGAATTTGCTGTGAGTAATCGCGATTAATCGCTTTTTTCCCTTGAAGCTTGTAATAATGGGTATAAAAATATACAATCACGGAATTAATGTAGAATCAACACCATGGAAGTATATTTAAATTCAAATACTACTGTTTAAAGGCATCTTTTACCTTTGAACACAGATTCTCTCCTCTGTACTACACATTTTCAATCAAACCATCAAGGCAATTGACTGTCAGCTTGAAAGGCATATTTGTCATATGCACTAACAGAAATAACAAAACCCAGGCCAATATGTGCCAGTTGAATTTCAAAGCCATCAAGCCCATTAAAATTAGATATCAGCTGAGAAGGAGAGCAGAAGGTTTGCAGTGGTGATAGCTTTGCTAAATGTGTTACTGAAAAGGTGAAGACTGCTGAGTGTTTCTTCATCTTCCTTAACTTTGTCGTCACTATCAACAATCTCTACTTGCATCAGAAACTTGAATGAGAAAACACAAGCAGCCAATTACAGTTCTTCGAAGCTCCTAGCTCCATAGCCGCTGTAACCCCAACGTGTATTTGACACTGGGCACCTCTACGAGACAGGGCCACAAGTTTAAAAATGCAGAACCTTAAGGCCCTTTTTTGACAGTTCCATATGGCTCTGTAACTAATATTTGTCTCAGGGTGCATTCTGGGTCTGAAGGCTGGACTAGTGGTGGGACTGATCCGCATGGTTCTGGAGTTCTCTTCTGTAGCTCCTTCCTGTGGTCAGCCTGATCGTCGGCCTGCTATCTTAGCTAATGTCCACTACCTGTACTTTGCTCTTATCCCGTTGGCTCGCACCTGCCTTATCTTTGTTGCGGTCAGCTTGGCCACTGCCCCAATACCTAAAGAACATGTAAGGAACATTGCCATACATTCATATTATTTATGATCTCTCTCGTTAAACTGAGAATCAGAAGTACAGAAGTAAAGAGTACTGGACAATAAAAACCCTGACATTTTCAAATGATATTATGTCATCTTTCCAATACTGTACCACACATGAGCTTAAATGAAGGCAATAGGTATCTGCGCCTTCTCCAGATATGCAGAGGCAGAGCAGAACCTTGTAAGTACTGCAAAATATAAAGACAAGTATTCAGCACAAATAATGTTATACAGTGTCAGTATCAAAGGCTGCTACTTTGTGACCTTAGTGAAGGAAGCCTCCTCAAAACTATAGTACAGCCCAACTCCAACACAAACCTGAACTTTACAGTTACTATTACACAGTTTTATTACTGAGCATTTTGCATTCTAACAACATTCATATTGGATCCAGTAATCAGCACATCAGGAACTTAGCAAGCCAAGTTCATAGACCCACATCAACATACTGTAAATTTAGATGTGTATTTATAAATTTATATGCATTTAGATGTGTATTTATCAGGAGAGACATTTAGTCTCTAACTTACAATGTCTGTAATCACTTTTAAACATTCTTAAGAAGAAAGCAGACAGAGCTCTACCTGAGTGACACTGATGCAGTTATTCGGACACTCCTACCAGAAGTGGCTGTTCAATATGTAAGCAATAAATGGAAAAATTATGGAAAAGAAAAAATGTCCTGAAGATATTTCATTTCCACTCATAATCCATAATGTGCTCATTAATGTGCTAAGTAATGCACCCATTTTTTGCATGCCACCTCAAGTAAAGTGGTGCACCATACTTACAATACAAACTAAAAATAGGTCCATTCTTAATAAAATAATTACCACAAAATATCAACTAAATAAATTGTACCATAAGAAATGCCCTATTTCGAACTAATCAGACACACTCGGAGATGGGCGACCAACCTGCCCGGCTCCTGGCCTGCCGCTTAAATCAACAGAACAGTATGAATCATACTAATACGGCACTCAGATGGGACTATCTCTACTTCCATTAAACAGATAAATGATAGTTTTAGATCATTTTAGAATATTAGTCATCACAGGGTGATTTAGACAGGTTTGATAACTTTCTTGCAGACCTTAATCTTTCACAACTCTCCGATGATGACAGGGACTTCCTCGAGGCACATCTCTAAAATCGCTGCCACAGAAAGAATAAACTGTATAGCTGGATGTTTTTGTTCTAATTAGCGTATAAATTGGTATACATTTTGGGTCTAATATAAATTATATGCAGTTTCTAATTACAGCATAATTAAGTTGTATGGTGTAGTTTTAAGTATCAAAAGTAACCAAATCAAACGGCAGATTTCTTCTCATTCCTACAATACTTTTGTTCATTCAGAATGCTTTTCCCAAGAACTGCAGGGAAGAAATAACAACTTCACCTATAATGGATCGGACAAAAAACGTAGCTCACCGATATCAATTTGAACATCTGCTGTCTAGAAGAAAAGAAAAGAAACTTGAATTGTCCTTCAAATTCCTCCGCTATATTGAGGTTTCTCATCCAGAATCCTTTATACAAGAGGTTCTGGGAAGACATAACAACTTGTGCTATGTCATGGATAGTCAATATCTTGCTGACTAACAAAACTAACACATTTTTCTTTTTTGCTCATTGTTGGATCAACCGTCATCAATATATTTGTCAATACACCCGAAACCAGCAGAATGATGTGTGATATTTTTCTGAATTTTCTCACCAACTGTTGTAAGCGTTGTAAGCGTTTTAAGATTAAACAGAAAAAAATACCCTAGTCAGGCACATGTTGCCTCATGTCATTACCTCAACTTGTGAAAGGTCCAGGGTTTGAATCCCTGCATCTGGTCTTCTGCTCTAAAAATGCCAGGATCATCTACAGACTTTTCTGCTGCATCCTATAAAGTCCCCATAGTTTTTGATTTCAAATGTTGTTAGTTGGAGGACGAGGTTTCAATTGTGATACACTTTCATGTGATGCACTTTCATGGTAGTATTTGCAACAAATAGACATGTCTCGACTGTGTTTTTTGGCCCCGATCCGAGTCATTATCTGCTGATACATATGTTAACTAAATGGTAAATAAACACCTATTTTAACGAGCTTCTTGATTAAAATACTGAATGTCCTGTTTCAAAACTATTCCGATTAAAAGCTTAAATTATTGATTTGATGTGGATGAACGGTGAACTGGGAGAACGCGACTCCTGAAAATGACGTGAGCGATCCACTAGAGAGAAGACTCTAGTCTAATTTGGAGCTGTTCAAATTAGAGAAACACTGTTTCTGGTGTCACATATAGTGGAGGTTCTTCCCTCACAAAATGTATTTGACTGAGTACCTGCCAACAAGGTACTCACGGTATTAATGAGGCTGCCAGCGACTTTTGTCAGTTTAAGCGGGCTACCTGATTTTGTACACTGCTCTTTGCTGATAAGAAAGAGAGGCGATATTACACATTTCCTAGGAGCTTTGCGAATCCGTGTGAGAGCTCAGAGGCAGCGACAGCGTGCAGAGCCAGAATATTTTAATTCTGTGGAGTAAGGTTTTATTTCGACCAAACCAGAGCCGGTTATTGTTGGAACACTTTAACGACTAACCAAGACGGTTTTGGTGAATTTTATTTCGTTGAATAAAGGCCAAATTTGAGTGAATTATTAGGATCTCCTATTTGGTTTCTAATTAGAGCATAAGTTGGTATAATAGTGAAGTACATTTTGGGTCTAATACACATTATATGTGTGACGCACACAAAAATGTGCAGTCACATTTTTATGTTATTTTATAACTGGACAATGTCTCTTTAAACTTATAAAGACACATTTTATCACTTTACTGATAAAATGCACTAAATCCTCATTGAATTGATATATTAATATGCTTTTGTTTAATCGTGAGGTACTCTTGCATTCTTGGGGTGCGCCACAAGGGGGCAGTGTAGTGAGCAAGTGGCGGGCCTCCCAGCCAGGCCCTTGTTGATACGGATTGTGCCGCTCGCTTTCATACAATGAAGCGAGGCTGCACAGAACCGAAGCTCACTGCCTGTTGTCTCTTATTTTCCTGTATATTCAGGTAATATAATGTAAAACACACATAAACATGTATACAAGAGAACGGTATACTATTTTGGTTGTTTATAGCCAACGTAAGAGTGGGTTTGTAAACGTAGACTACAGAAAAGTTTTGTTTTATGTTCTGCTAGTCACTGTCAGGCGAACACAAGGTTTTGTAATGGCGGCGCCCCTCGGCAACTTGAACTCCCATGCGAAATGAGCATGTAGTATCCCAGACACGGTTGCAGTATTTAGATATCACTTCGTGAGTAAACTGTTGTAATGTTAAGAAAGTAATGTTCAAGAATTGTAAAAACTACATTTATTGGAATAATATGTTGGTGTGTAAAATGTGTCAATGTGCAGACCAAGTAATTAGAATTTTATTTCTAGTATAAATATTAACAAGTTAGCTTGTGTACATGCATAAAAACACAGAGATGCATATTAATTCTAAAATGAATACACATTCTGGTAGGAACTGTTTGAGTGTGAAAGACCAGATGTTTTTTTTTGTTAGATTGGCAGATTCTGACAACATATTGAAAAAATGCTTTTTGAATATTTTGTGATTAAACATACAATGAAGCGAGGCTGCACAGAACCGAAGCTCACTGCCTGTTGTCTCGACTGCAATTGTTTGTCATTTGACTTTAGTGGTTTTGCAGAATTTGCTGTGAGTAATCGCGATTAATCGCTTTTTTTTTCTTGAAGCTTGTAATAATGGATATAAAAATGTAAAATCACTTTAACTCTTTTGAATTAATGTAGAATCAACACCATGGAAGTATATTTAAATTCAAATACTACTGTTTAAAGGCATCTTTTTACCTTTGAACACAGATTCTCTCCTGTGTACTACACATTTTCAATCAAACCATCAAGGCAATTGACTGTCAGCTTGAAAGGCATATTTGTCATATGCACTAACAGAAATAACAAAACCCAGGCCAATATGTGCCAGTTGAATTTCGAAGCCATCAAGCCCATTAAAATTAGATATCAGCTGAGAAGGAGAGCAGAAGGTTTGCAGTGGTGATAGCTTTGCTAAATGTGTTACTGAAAAGGCGAAGACTGCTGAGTGTTTCTTCAACTTCCTTAACTTTGTCGTCACTATCAACAATCTCTACTTGCATCAGAAACTTGAATGAGAAAACACAAGCAGCCAATTACAGTTCTTCGAAGCTCCTAGCTCCATAGCCGCTGTAACCCCAACGTGTATTTGACACTGGGCACCTCTACGAGACAGGGCCACAAGTTTAAAAATGCAGAACCTTAAGGCTCTTTTTTGACAGTTCCATGTGGCTCTGTAACTAATATTTGTGTGTATGTGGATGTCTCAGGGTGCATTCTGGGTCTGAAGACTGGACAAGTGGTGGGACTGATCCGCATGGTTCTGGAGTTCTCTTATATAGCTCCTTCCTGTGGTCAGCCTGATCGTCGGCCTGCTAAATTAGCTCCTTATCCTGTTGGCTCTCACCTGCCTTATCATTGTTGCTGTCAGCTTGGCCACTGCCCCAATACCTAAAGAACATGTAAGGAACATTGCCATACATTCATTTTATTTATGATCTCTCTCGTTAAACTGAGAATCAGAAGTACAAAAGTAAAGAGTACTGGACAATAAAAACTCTGACATTTTCAAATAATATTCTGTCATGTTTCCAATACTGTACCACACATGAGCTTAAATGAAGGAAATAGGTATCTGCGCCTTCTCCGGATATGCAGAGGCAGAGCAGAACCTTGTAAGTACTACAAAATACAAAGACAAGTAATCAGCACAAATAAGCCTGCCCAAGATGTTATACAGTGTCAGTATCAAAGGCTGCTACTTTGTGACCTTAGTGAAGGAAGCCTCCTCAAAACTATAGTACAGCCCAACTCCAACACAAACCTGAACTTTACAGTTACTATTACACAGTTTTATTACTGTTGTTCTATGTAATGTGTATATATATATATATATATATGTATATAAAATTCTTTCAGGACTTGTCCTAGCTCCTCTTGGAACTAGGGAATGACCATGATCAATGATCAATGTTGGTTTTTTGATTTTAATGAAATCCTGGACCAGGATTTAGAGAGATCTTTACCTAAGTGTAGTGCAGAGAGCAGATCAGCTGCTGCCATTAGACAGCCCGTGATCTGGATTTACACTGAAAAAACTAAAAATACAAACTAAATATAGGTCCATTCTTATAAAATATAATTCTGTGGATTAAGGTTTTATTTCGACCAAACCAGAGCCGGTTATTGTTGGAACACTTTAAAGACTAACCAAGACGGTTTTGGTGAATTTTATTTCGTTGAATAAAGGCCAAATTTGAGTGAATTATTAGGATCTCCTATTTGGTTTCTAATTAGAGCATAAGTTGGTATAATAGTGAAGTACATTTTGGGTCTAATACACATTATATGCAGTTTCTAATTACAGCACAATTTAGGTGTATTAATTAGGGTATATCTGTGTTCGTTTATTGTCAAATAAAGCACATATTATTTCTAGTTTTGGTCTAATTTGATACAAAGTACGACTGCAATTGACTTAATTTCTGAATTCATCATAAGTACAACAATTCTAGATATGGCCTTTCGTGTTTTTCGAGAGTTTTGCGGCCAACATTGTTTCTCCTGCACACTTGGAATGGGAGGATGAGGCGAGCGGTGTTCAGTTGGTTGCAATCTGCAATTTCACAGCTAGATGCCACACAGTGCTCCTTCTCAAACTATTGTTCCACTTTCAGTTGTCATTTGACTTTAGTGGATTTGCAGAATTTGCTATGAGTAATCACGATTAATCGCTTGATTCTTGAAGCTTGTAATAATGGAAGAGAGAGATAAGCATTACCTTTTGTCACTTTTTAATTGACAAATGATTGATGGTGACCTTTGATCAAACCCCGCGGATGTCTCCCTCCCAGGACGTACGTCACACCAGAAGTGCGTGGCATTATGCGTGGACCAATGAGCGTGAATTGGGCGTGGTTAGCAGGAGCCAATGAGCGTGAAGTATGCGTGGTGAGCAGGAGCGAATGTGAGTAAAGTAGGCGTGGGAATGAAAAACCCTGCAAATTAAATAATATGATTAAATAATTCAATCATTTCAGTGAAATCAATAGTATCAAAAGTATAAAAATAATTGACAAAGTTACCATCTGTAAAATCTAATCTTTCAGGAGCAAAAGACACGTCCTTCTCTGTTGTCTGTCCGGTGCAGAGTGAGGTGTGAATGAATTGGAAAAATGTGGGAGGGTAGGCGGAGTTTGCGTGAACCAAAGGGAGGGTTAGCCAATGGGAAAATAGGTTAGGAGGAGCTTGCGTGAGGCAATAATTTTGTGAACTAATAAATAAATGATTTAAGTTTTGAAGCTGAGTAAATGTCCAGATATCCGTTGATGAATGTCTACATGCAGCATCTCTTGCAACTCCTGTGCAGATTGTGTGAAGATTAAGGAATGAGGGCGTCAGATTTTCCTCTGTAATACCCCTAAAGACAGTTTGAAATCAGCGTGTGAATCTCCTCACACACAGAGTAAATAAAACCATACAGCTGCCTAAGGCAATTCTCAATCATCTATACATCCTGTGTCCCTAAGAGGATCAATGTTTCCTGCTCTTTCTGAAGGCCCTTTGTATGAAGACAGATCAAGAAATGTCTCTTTTATGGTCTTAAGGCATATTGAAAAAAGATTATACTTTAAAGTTTCACAATATCATTATAGGAAATTACAATTAGTGTCTTTAACACTGAGCCTGATGTCAAATGTACTTTGACATTTGTAAGTTTCTGTGTGAAGCTCCGTGTTGGAGGTCTGGATAATAAACATCTCAAATGACAAGAAAGTAAAATAAATGTTAAATCTCAGAGGCTAATCTCTGCATCAAACAGACACACACACACACACACACATACACACGGGAACCAGAGAAGATCAAGAGTTTATGTGTTGGCAGGCCGGAGCCGGCACCCTGTTGATATGGGTTGCTTGATCATTGCATTGTTTTCACACAGGACCTTATAAAGACAGGGGTACCTAGTGACTGTGGATATGAAAACGTGGGCTGTGTTATTATGATTGATAGCTCGTGCTGCGTACACCCTGTATGTAAGATGTTTGTCTTTGTACAGGTCAGCACCCTGTTGATATGGACTGTTTGATCATTGCATGGGGGTGACTCACATGTCCTCACTGACCAGCCGCTCTGATAACACCCGAGAATGGAATGCAGCAGTCTGTGAAGATCAAGAAGAATGGAGGATGTGTGAACTTAGGCATTTACATAGTATTGTGTACCAGGAGGAGCTCAGGTCATATTACCAACTGCTTCAGACATAGCAGGGAGAGCGCGTGGAGAGGTCTCTGTGCTGTGTCTCCAGATATATCTGTATTGGGGGATATAAATACAAGTTAAAGACGACGCAGAGAACAGGACTTCTGAATCTGACAACGGAGAATGGCTCAAGCATCCGGTAAATTACCAATATCTTTAAAGCTAAATTTTACGCGTTTAAACCTTTAGACAGAAACATAGGGACTTTTTTCATTCTTTGCAGTGACTCTAAACGGAGGGCTGGACCTTCAAGCAGAAGAGTCTGGTAAGTACAGATCTACATTATGTATTTTTACATAATGTAGATCCAAGGGATGTGATACCGCATCAAAATTTTGAAGAACAAGCACAAAATCTTCAGAATGAGTTGGGTTTTCAAAACGATTTAACTGAAAATGATTTGAATGGAGACTTCCGGCATGATACAGACGCGACCGGCAGCATAAGTTAGAGGCTCCCAGATGGTCTTATTCCCCCGAAATAAATACTGATTATTCAGATAGGAAAAGTTATCATCTGTAGCATGAGAGGGGGAAACACGAGAAAGACAAAAGGAAAACCGCAACAAAACTTGATGATAGGCGATAAATCACCGATTGAAAGTGGAGATACTGACGACGGTGCAAGCAAGCAAGCTGACCACGAGGGTATGGATGCTATCCAGGCTAACATTATTGCCGAGATAAAGGCGGTCCGTTTGGACTTGAAAAAAGAATTTATTGAAACAATGGGGCCACTAAAGAAGGAACTGGTGGACTTCAGGGAAGATGTTAGCCAAAAGCTAAATGCTATCGTTACGGATTTAAAAGAAATAACTGACAGAGTCGAGGAGACGGAGCAGAGAGTGGCGGACATGGAGGAGCAGGGTGCAGAAAACAGTGAGTTGCTCTCCCACACTTTGGAGCTCCAAGACAAATTACAAGCTCGGCTGACAGACTTGGAGTCGCGTTCATGCAGAAACAACATACGCATCCATGGAATCCCGGAGGGGGCCGAAGGAGACAATGTACAGGAGTTCTTAGAGTCACTCATTAAAGCGGAGCTGTCCCTCCCCGATGTCACCCTCGCTATACAACGCTGTCACCGATCTCTTGGAGCCAAACCACCGCAAGGAGCCAATCCGAGGTCTATGGTTGTCTATTTCCTGGAGTATAAAACCAAAGAGCTGGTGCTCCGTACCGCCTGGAAAAAGAATAACATCCAGTGCGACGGAAAAAGAGTGTTCTTTGAGCAAGACTACCCAACTGAAATAGTTATGAAAAGAAAGGCTTACTCCACCATCAGAAAGGCGCTTAAAGAACAGGGGCTCCGCTTTCAGACTCTTCATCCAGCAAAACTTAGAGTGTTTCTTGACACCGGTGCAGTTATCTACAATAGCGCGTCAGAGGCGATGGACGACCTGAAGAAAAGGGGATTGATGCCGAATGGCGAGGCCGGGACCCCGGCGGAGGATCGTACCACACCCGCGACGAGACGGAGACAACCCTCCTGGGAAACGGCAGGTGGTACATCACGTCGTCACAGGGAGGCACGCATGAAACACATCCAGGAGAAACTAAAGGGATTTCGACGCAACGAAGGTGCCTTGAGTAACTGAGTAACTTTTGAAAAGACCGCCTGGTAAGAGTGTAGCCTATCATATCTTCAACAGTTTCGTATTTCCAGGAGGTAATATGAGACCGGGCCAACTTTCCTATTTATGTTAGTTTGAGAAATCTAAATTGACCACATCTGGGAATTCATGCCTGTTTTCTATGTGGACAGTTCTGATTTCAGGTAGTCAGAGACTTTGGTCCATGCTTAGAGGGGCCCCTTCCAGATGTAGGGCTCCCCCTCTAGTTTTGGAAGTAGAATTCATACTTCAGAGATGGAAGTCATCTATGTTAAGCGTTTGTGTTTATGTGTTAAGTTTCATTTTGTTTCACAGACAGAAGTTCAATTGTTCAGGCCTTCCAGGGATGCTTAAACGCCTTGGTAAACATTTTTACTCTCATATTGACTGAAATGCCGCATCAAAAATACAGAATAATCACACTTAATGTAAATGGTTTACATAATCCTATAAAAAGAAGTAAAGTAATTGCCAAAATGAAAAGGGAAAAACAAGATATAATCTTTTGGCAAGAAACGCATCTTTCGAATATTGAACATGAAAAGTTGCGGAAAATGGGTTTCAAAAATTCATTTTACTCCTCCTTCGAAAGAGGAAGTGCAAGGGGGGTAGCTATACTAATTTCAAATAAGGTAAATTTCCAGTTCTCCTCACAAATTACTGACAAGGAAGGGCGATACCTAATGGTCAAAGGCTTTATCGACCACAAAGAAGTTACATTAATGAATGTCTATAGACCACCAGGACACGATAAACAGTTGATTAAGAAAGTTTTTAATATGATCTCCATGGAAACATCAGGTGTATTGATTTGTGGGGGGGACTGGAACATCCAGTTACAGCCATCCCTGGACTCCTCAAATAGAACAAAAAATATAAGATCTGAAGCGCTATATGTTAAAAAAATGCTTAAAGAAATTGGAATGATAGACATATGGAGGAACTGCATCCATATGACAAACAATTTACTTTTTCTCCCACCCTCACTCCACATATTCAAGAATTGACTATTTTTTTATGCTAAATTTAGATAGACATAGGATTATAAATTGTGATATAGGGGTAAGAGACATTTCCGACCATGCAGGGGTATACTTAACATTACATTTAGACAACAAACCCAAAGAGACTTTGTGGAGACTTAACACTAGCCTTCTGAATGATCCTCAGTGTCAAAAGTATATAAAGACAGAATTTAAACATTATATGACCCATAATGACAACGGAGCAGTGTCTCCTAGCACATTATGGGATGCTGCAAAAGCTGTTATTAGAGGTAAACTCATAATGTGGTCGGCTCAGAAGAAAAAGGGAAAAGAGAGACAAATTAAAGACCTGATTGAAAAATTAAAATCACTAGAAAGTAAACATACGGAATATAATGATACCAGTATTCTAAATGACATAACGGAGACTAAACGAACCTTAAACAACCTATACGAAAACCAAGTAGAGAAGAAAGCTAAACTAATTAAACAAAATTTCTATGAAAATGGCCCTAAGTCCAAAAAACTACTTGCATGGAGAATACGGAAACAACAGGCTGAGAGATTTATACATAAAGTGAGAGACCCTAGGACCAAGGAGCTGTATCATAATTTGGAAGACATTCAAAATGCCTTTGAAACGTATTATACAAAATTATATGCTCAGCCCCGAGCAACTGAGTCAGCTGTCATATCATCCTTTCTAACATCTTTGGACCTACCATCTATAGGGACAGAGCAAAACAAAAGAATAACTCAGGAGATAACAGAGGATGAGATAAATAAAGCAATATCAAGACTAAAAACAAATAAAATGCCAGGTGCAGACGGGTACCCATCAGAATGGTACAAAGCCACCAGGGAAATAATAACACCAATGCTAAAGGATTGTTTTAACTATGTTCTGGGAGGTGGTGAGACTCCGGTGTCCTGGAGACAAGCAGTAATCTCAGTGATTCCTAAAATGGGTAAAAATAAAACAGACTGCAGCTCCTATAGACCTATATCAGTTTTAAACATAGATTATAGACTATATGCATCAATACTTGCAAAACGGCTGGAAAACATAATCCCAGATTTAATAGATACAGACCAGACAGGCTTTGTTAAAAATAGGCAAACCCAGGACAATGTGAGACGGGCTCTCCACCTCATTGACCATATGAGGAACAGTGATATGGAATCTGTAGTTATAAGTCTTGATGCCGAAAAAGCGTTCGACTCTGTTCAATGGGAATATCTATACTTGGTCCTTAGCCGTTTTGGTTTTAATGACCAGGTAATTAGAAGTTTAAATTCCCTATACTCCTCTCCTACGGCTAGAATCAAAATAAATGGGGATTTATCCAAAACAATATTTCTTGAAAGGGGATGCCGACAGGGATGCCCCCTCAGCCCCACTCTCTTCGCCCTCTTCATAGAGCCTTTGACACAAGCAATTAGAGAAGACAATGATATAACGGGGGTAGTAATAGGAGATACACAACATAAGATATGCGCATATGCGGATGACATACTTGTGACACTTATTAATCCTAATGCAAGTCTGCCTAAATTATTATCTCTTCTTAAAGAATTTGGTTCATATTCCGGCTATAAACTAAACCTGCACAAAACTCAAACGCTTACTTTCAACTACGAACCACAAGAAAATAGTTGTAAGATCTCTCAATTTAAATGGAAAAGTGATACAATTAAATATTTAGGGGTACATATACCTAAAGAGGTCTCGGCCATTTATGACCTAAATTATATTCCAATAACAGCTGATATTAAAGCAGACTTAAACCGTTGGTCACTATTACCAATGAATATGTACAACAGAATAGACGCTATAAAGATGAATATACTACCCAGGCTGCTTTTTCTTTTTCAATCCTTGCCTGTTGAAGTGCCTCCCAAGCAATTCAGTGATTGGAATAGAACTATCTCATCTTTTATTTGGGGAAAACAAAGACCAAGGATTAGATTTCAAACATTACAACTCCCCAAGGACAAAGGGGGTATGGCTCTACCGTGCTTGGAGGATTATTATAGAGCAGCACAGTTGCGTTCTCTGATCTGTTGGTGTGACCCTATGTGTGATGCAAAATGGAAGGACCTAGAGCAAAATCAAATAAGCATACCTCTTCAATCTATACTGGGGGACAAAACTCTCCTGAAAAAAACATCTGAAAATATTAAGTAATTGGACGGTAGCCCCTCTTATCATCTGGTACAAACTATTTAAAAATAAGGAATTCGAAAGAAATGTACGAATATTACGTTGGGTGAAATATGATACAGAATTTGCACCAGCTGGACTGGACGGTAGATTTAAACACTGGACTAATTTAGGTATCACTTCGTACTGTATAGTATCCTCCACTGATGGTTTGGATACTTTTAAAGAACTCATGGATACCTACTACTTAGGGAAGGAAGATTTTTTCAGATACCTTCAGCTGAGACATCACTTTGATAAACATATTAAAACTACTGGAGAGAAGGGAAAAGACCTGATTAGAGTATTCATTGATGCATATAAGGGTAACATTAACAGAAAACTGATTTCCAGGTTATATTTATGTTTACAGTTAGATAGGGGACTTTCAACAATGTATGTAAAAAAGAGGTGGGAAAAAGAAGCTAATATAAAAATGAGCGAAGATGACTGGTCAAATATATGCAGGACATTATCTACCACCTCGAGCTCAGGTCTGTGGAGGGAATTCACCTGGAAAAACATTTTAAGGTTCTTTATAACCCCTAATATAAAAATGGCACAGAGTAACAATCCTGAACATGGTCAGTGTTGGAGAATGTGTGGTAATATGTCTGCTGGTCACTTCCATATCTTTTGGGAATGTCCTATTATTTCTTCGTATTGGATAGAGGTGGTGAAGGCAATTAGGTCAATATTTGGCTCAGAGCTCAAGTTTAATTTTAATGTTATATATTTAGGAAATCTACCAACAGGGCTGAGAAAGTCAGTTAGATATTTGTTAAAAATACTTTTAGCAGGTAGCAAGAAAGCAATAACCAGGAAATGGCTATGTAAAGATTCCCCGACAATTGCTGAATGGATAGAAATAATTAAGGAAATTTACGTTATGGAACGTTTAACTTTCTCTTTGAGACATGCCCAAAAGAAATGTGAAGCATATTGGGAAAAATGGATATCTTATCTGAATACAAATTGAGATGTATATGTCTTTATTTATGTATTTTTATTCATTTCTTTCCCTTTTCTTTTCCTCTACTTATGTTTTATTTGATGTTGAGCACTTATGTTAACCTATGATGATTTTGCCTGATGTCCCTTGGTCTGTCTGTCTGGTTTTCTTTTTCTTTTTCTTGTCAAAAAAGAAAAAAATAAAGTTTAAAAAAAAAGAAAATGATTTGAATGAAAACAACACAGCCGCTACATCTAACACCTCCGAACAGCCGGTAGATCCTCTCCTTGCTTTAAATCAAGCTCTCACTAACCTTGAACAGTTAGAGAATGAATCATCACTAGACGAAACAATCAGAATAAATAATGTCCAGCTCGAACAATGTCCCACTTTATCAGACCCTCAGACACCTCCAAACTACATCGATCTCAGCATACCCAGTCCTCCTGTGCAGCAAGGAGGTGCTCGTATTTCCCCACAACCACGCGTTGTGTGGCGAAGCCGATTTGCAAATTATCATATCAGACAGTTGTTAAACTTTCCACCCCCTCTTAACGCAATCGGAATAGTGTATTACAGCATTTATTACAACACGGCCTTACAGCAAGCGGATGCGTTGCTACAACAAGCATTAGCATACGTGACTCCTCGAGACACGGTACAGTTAGAGCTGCGCGGGCAAAATCTCCATAGTAACGTCTCGTCGTCTTATCTAATGACGAGCTCCCCAGCCTAGCCGACTTTGAAAGGGTCTTACTCCTTGTTGCGCAGTCTAACTGGGCTGTTATGGCCGATGGTCAGCTAGAACTTGAACCCTAGGGGTGGGGGGAAATGATTTCTTGGGAAAATGCTAGACAGTGAAATCATAAAAAAAAAAGACGTTTTCTGTACATTGTCCACAACAGAGAGAATCAACTATGTTTTGCCATCTGTCTTGGCTCATCTGTTAGATCCTGATATCAGCGATAGAGAAGCCCTCGAACGCGGTAGACAGCTTCAAAATGAAGTAGGGTTAGACGAGCAGACAGCTGTATCCTTTAGCGACATCCCAAAATTTGAAACCACGTTGGACTGTACAATTGTAGTGTTTTACAGAACCGAGGAAGACAGGGCTCTCCGCAAATTCTTGACAGATAGCCCAAGACGGAGTAAAACCCTGATTTTGTTTCTCTTCCAAAATCACTACTATGCAGTTAAAAATCTCAAAGCCTTTCTAGAATCGCCTTATGTTTGTGAGCACTGCTTTACAGGTTTTAACACCGTGTTAGGCCATACTTGCAAAGCTCGTTGCACCGTATGCTTTGACCCCAGTTGTACACAGAGGCCGTGTCAACCTGTTGTGTGTGACCAATGCAACAGAACGTGTCGCTCGCCTTTCTGTTTGGCCAAACACAAAGAACCTACAGAGAGATCGAGAAGTCAAACATATGCCAGCACTTGTGCCTTGTACAAAAAATGTACCAAATGTGCAAGGCTGTACTACTGTGCTATGAACGGTAATGGTAAACAACACAAATGTCAGACTGCGAAATGTAAAATTTGCGATGAGAAATTGATTTCTGACTCTGACTCTGAGACTGAGGTTCATCAGTGCTACATCCAAACGATACCCCCTGAAACAAAACACAATGAAAAAGTGGTGTTTTATGATTTTGAAACCTATGTTGACGAGAACGGCGTTCACATTCCGTTTTTAGTGTGTACACGAACCTTAGATGGTAAAACATGGCGCTCTCAGGGTACAGCTTATGCCAAAGAGTTTCTACTGCATTTTAGACGACCTTTGTACAAAAATACAGTGTTTATAGCACACAATGCCCGCGGTTTTGACAGCTATCTCGATCAAAAGTAATTTGTATCACCGATATCGATTACAAACAAAGATACATCAACTCTCTATCCTTTTTAACCATGCGTTTAGCTAATTTCCCGAAAGCACTCGGTTTCAGTGATAAAGTAAAGGGGTACTTTCCTCATGGTTTCAGCTCAGAGGCCCATTTGAGTTATACAGGTGAGTACCCTCCCCCTCGGGCTTACGGTATTGAGACCACGACAACGAAGCAACTAACAGACTTTTACAGTTGGTATGTGACGGTGCGGCACGGCACATTCAACTTCATGAAAGAGGCTCGCCTCTATTGTCAAAATGATGTAGACATTTTCGCTGAGGGTTGCATGCTGTTCAGAAAATAGTATATCTCTGAAACCGCCGTTGACCCCTTTAGCCGTGCGACCATTGCGTCAGCATGCATGAAGTTGTTTCTGACAAACTTTAGAGTGGTTGTCACACACCCGTGGCATCCCTATCCAACATGCTTTAAATAAGGGTGAAAAATAGCTGGGGCGCTTCTTTGTAGACATGTATGCTGAAATCGCTGGGGTGAAATATGCCTATGAGTTTCTAGGATGTTTCTATCACGGTTGTTCAATTTGTTCAAAGCGCATCATCCTCTGACGGGCCGTCCCTTCGGAGAGTTGCAGACGCGCTGCGAGGAGAAATTACGTGAGTTAGAAGCCACACACAAGGTAAAACTCATCATGCGCACGCATACGTGGAGGATGTTGAAAAAATCTCATCACAGGCTGAAGGAGTTTCTCAAACAATATAAGGCTCCACAGCCGTTGTCACCCCGCGAAGCTTTGTATGGAGGACGTACCTCTGCTATAAAGTTGAGACACACTGCTGCGTCGAATGAGACAATCTCTTATGTAGATGTGACATCTCTATCCTTACGGTAACACCAACTTCCCCTATCCTCTCAGCCACCCTGAAATAATCTATAAAGATTTCCAAGAACCTCAATGCTACTTTGGGCTAATCAGGGCAAGGGTCTACCCGCCGAGAGAGTTGTACTTTCCAGTCCTGCCCTATAGAACGACAGGGGCTAAGCTTGTGTTTACCCTTTGTCGAGCATGCGCCGAGCTCAATTTGCAGGAGGGTCCGTGTCGGCATAGCGATGATGACAGGGCGTTGACAGGTGTCTGGGTCACTCCTGAATTTAACAAGGCTTTGGAGATGGGCTATCGGATAGCTGAAATAACTGAGGTATGGCACTTTGATAGACGCAGTGATTCTATTTTTGCTGATTATATGCACACTTTTCTGAAAGGTAAACAGGAAGCTTCGGGTTACCCGTCCGACGCTGTAGATCAGGAAAGCAGAGAAAAGTACATCAGTGACTATCATGCAAACCAAGGGATATTGCTGGAGGCGGATAAAATCAGACCAAACCCTGCTAAAAGACAAGTGTCTAAATTATGTCTGAACTCCTTTTGGGGTAAGTTCGCACAGAGATGCAATCAAACACAAACCAAACTAGTCACAGACCCGGAAGAATTCTTTAACCTCATGTTTTCTGAAAAATATAAAGTCAAGTACTTCTCCTTCATCAGTGACAAAGTGGCTTTGGTTCAGTGGTCTTATGGAGACCGTTGTATCCCGCTACCAAACAAGGTAGATAACGTTTTTATAGCCGCTTTCACCACAGCCTACGGACGTCTGACTTTGTACAGGTATTTGGAACAGTTGCAAGACAGAGTCCTTTACTGCGATACAGACAGCCTCATCTATGTCACAAAAGAGGGAGAGACGCTGCTCAAGCTGGGTAATTACCTGGGAGATTTGACGGATGAGTTAGGGGGAGATAGCATCAAAGAATTTGTGGCGGCGGGTCCAAAAAGTTATGCTTACCAAACGCAAAACAACAAGGTTGTTTTACGCATAAAAGGCATTACCAGACGCACCAATGCTGTGAAATTGTCAACTTTGATAGCGTCAAAGACCTGGTTCAGGATTATGTGCAAAACTCTGATGAGAGGGGAGTCCTTGAAATACCTCAACACAATATTGTGCGAGATAAGAAAGGCTTCCTTCTAAAAAACACATCATTCCAAAAAAAGTTCAGAGTTGTATATGATCAAAGACGGCTGCTGAGTCTAGGACATACACCGCCTTTTGGTTATAGAGGAGAAAATGTTTTCAACTGAAGAAATTGACTTTGACCACCGGCTTAAAGTGCCTTTTTCTTGTCTGGTCACAAGACCGAGTGGCTGTGGCAAAACTTATTTTGTAAAATCTGTTCTAGAAAACTGTAATTATGTGATGGATATACTGCCTGATAACATTGTATGGATTTTTACATCGTTTCAACCGTTGTATGCTGAACTGCAAAAGAAGAATAAAAAGATTAAATTTGTTGAAGGCCTGCCTCCTTCTTTTGATGATGAAAAACTGTTTCCCGCTGATCAAAATCATTTGATTATTTTGGACGATGTCATTTTTCAGGCCTCTGACCATCCCGATGTAGTCAAAATTTTTACACAACACAGACATCACAAGAACATGTCCGTCATGATGCTGACTCAAAATCTTTTCCATCAAGGTAAGCACAGCCGCACCATCAGTTTAAACAGTAATTATCTGGTACTGTTTAAAATCCCTCGAGACAGATTACAGTTGAATATATTGGCTCAACAAATGTTTCCCGGACGAAAAGCCTTTTTATTAGAAAGTTTTGAAGATGCTACCAAAGGTCCTCACGGGTATTTAATCATCGATATCACACCCAGCTGCCCAGAACAATACATACTCCCCCACCGGTGGCCCGTCGTCTATCTACCTAAATCCAAGTCCTGATCCAGTATGTCGGCGTGTTTAAAAAGAAATGCGCCTTTACTACGCGCTTTATGGCTTTATGTCATGCCACGCCTCAGAAACGTAAAGATATTCTCAACCATTGTTCATCTGACTTTCTGCAGTCTCTGTGCGAGCGCTCCTTAAATCTCTTAAAAGGAAACATTCCCCTGACCTCGGCTCAATATAAAAAACTCAGAAAACAAAAGAAAATTATCAAGTTGCTGACCAATAAAAAAACCAGTCTAAAAACCAAACACCAGGCTCTGAGAAAACAGTCTGGAGGTTTTCTTTTACCTTTACTGTCAGCGGTGGTGCCGATATTTGGAGAGCTGCTGGGAGGGCTTATTAGAAGATAAATCATGAGTCAAAAGATGTTTTTGATTTCGCCGCAACAGCTAAACCGTCTGAGTCAGTCGGTAGCCTCTGCTCCCAGCGCCGGGGAAATGATGAGACGTACGGCAGAAAATGATTTGGATGTAAAAATGAGGGATGTGTTAATTGAAAAAGGTTTGAACACTCATGATAAAATTAAAAAATACAACGGTCTGCTGCAAAGATACCTAGCATGCCTCAAACAAGATGAGAAAGATGACCGTCGTATCACTTTAACTCTAACCCAAGAATCGGGGGAACAAGAAATCAGCGAGAAGACAAACAAGTAACGCTGGATGAAACTGCTAGCGAGGTGCTGCAAAACCTACCTGTTCGCTACCGTAACAATGCAGAGTACATTATGAAGAAACTAACCAAGAGCGGATGGGCTCCTTCAGGAGAGTTTGTCCATAAAGGAAAGATTGTGAAAGGCTCACACCTGCTAGACCTGATTAAAAATCTCTCCATCACGCATGAAAAATCCAGAGAACCCAAGGGATGGATGGGTTTTCTAAATACTTTACGGGAGCTCAACATCCCTTCATCCTTGATGAGTAACCCCCGTGCTCGCGAGCAATATCACAAACTTCAGAAGGGAGGACCGCTTTGGGACGACGACGACGATGAGGGACCCCTAGTGTTGAAGAAGGGAAAGAAAAAAAAACAGACGCCCTTAGCACCGCGTTGGGACTATGAGATGGAAACATCACCTCCACAGTTAAGATCAGGAAAACGAAAGAAACATATACCTTTATCCCCTAGCTGGCTTTATTTGAATAAAAAATGATTCAAACGAATTTAACAGTCTCCAGATCCATCTTTATTTATATAAAGTTGTAACAATCTTTAAACATTTGTAAAGAACAGACGGTGTGGTGAAAAGATCCGGCTCTTTGCAACCTCATACAACTTTGATATTTTTTCACAAACTTTGATACCATAACATCATTCTTCATCACATCATCTTGATACAAAGACAGCACATTTTCAAAAGATAAACCGTAGGCTCTGTGGCATAAATAATAAACACAATGCTGACCGCACACCGTAGACAGAACGTGTTGAAGCTGACGGTTGTGGTATAAAATAGATTCGCAACGGTTTTCTAAAAATTGCAAGATGCTTTTAGGATAATGTGAAAAATCCGGGGAGAATCCGAAAGATTTAAAGAAGCTGCCTTTTTTGCCTTCCTCAAGAGTGAGGGCCAGTGCTCTCCTGGTTCGTGTGCAGGGTGTGTGTTGACTATAAAAAAGGCTGGAAATCTAAAGGACTGACGCAGTAAAGGTAACTGATCAGCGGCCCACACTCCGCAAAAAGCATCTCCTAGTAAATGACGTAGTAATCCGTCCAATTGGTGATTGTTCATATTGTCTCAGTATGAACAAGCACCTGTCGTTTGGAATTAATCTCCAAAATAGACTCGTAACAAGCATAAACAATGAGAGTGGTAGTATGGGGCAGCGGTTCTCTGAATCTCATTTCCAGTCTTAAACTTCCGTTGGAAACGCGCGACAATGCGTCAGCATCTTCGCAGGCGTTGAGATTAAAAACAAACAAAGAGTAGCCCCGCTGAAATTCCTCCCGGTCGATGCTTAGAGGTAAATCTTTCAAGTGTCTCCCTGTAGCGGTAAATCTCTCTGACGGATAACCCCTGATTAAATTGAGGTTGGAAAGCTTTGGCGGGCACCTGTCTCCCATCCTGACACAGAGCCATGTATTCAACGTTGTTGTGAATAAAACTGAAGGGTGACAGATCTCTTTTTCCTGTGAAGGCTTCATGGTTCACCATGGCTATCACAAGATATTTAGGCATTGTCCCCAGGAAGAGATTTTCCTGGTTACATATTCTGGAATTCTCTGGGATGGAATAGTAGGTTTTTACGTTCACACGCGATAAAGGGTAGAGAACGTTCCCCCTCATTAAAGCTGATGCGTGGCCTAACCACACGGAGGGGGAAACAGTGACTTTCTTGACAAACAACGAGGCCCCCAGTATTTTTAAACGGAAAGTGCTGGCAGTGTTGCCCATGAGACAGAAGGCGTCGTTAACTCTAGTGAGCTTAATTCTCAAATCCACAGAGTTCAAGAGAAGCCTCTCGCAGAAAAATATGTCTGCGTGTAGAGGACCTAGTAGGTGAAGTTCTTTAGATTCCGAGGTGAACCGGGCTCTCTGATTTAATCCCCTGTTTGGCCCATTATTTAGTACTATAGAGTCCATAGCACCGGCCGTGTCTTTGTAAAATAGCCCAGCAGTGAAATGACTTTTTAGCGTGTCGTCTGAATAGTTGAGGAGGGTCTCTATCATCGCTCTGTAAGGGTGAGTTGCATTGGTTAAAAATTGTGTTCAGAGGATAATTGATGAGACCCACTGCGGCGTCGGCGGCGGTAATTTTCACACGAAGATGAATCAAAGTATCATTCAGATCCATGTATTTTTCCCCATCTCCGGGGATAAAAAATTCAATAGGACCTCCATCGGTAATGGATGCCAAAGGCAGGACTTCTGTGTAGAGCTTTTCATCGATAGACAGTTGCGTCATGGGTGCTGAAAATAAATCCAGCTCACCCATAGTACATTCGGCCGATTTGTGATGTAAAAGCGCCATATTTGTTTTATAAAATATATCTCCGGAGTTCGCAACAGCGTGCTTTCCTTTGGACTTACTTCTCCCTACTGATTTTCTCTTTTTTGACCTACGCACTTTTACTCGCTGCCCGGGAGGTCTCTTCCTCAGTCGTCTGGCTATCATACCGCCGGATCCTTCTTGAGCCCCGTTGTCCGATCGACCCCCTATTCTACTAACCGCGTGGCTTATCACCTCTGAGGCAATGTTTTTTGCAGCTGATTTAAGATGAGGCTTAGCAATGGCAAATCCTTTTTTCATCAACGGCGATACAAAATTAAATATTTTAGAAAAAATCGAACCGATTCCTCTCCCGTACATAACAGGCACCCCGTAAAAACCAGGGAGAGCGCCCCCTACTTGATTCTCATAATAACTCACAAAACGGTGAGGATCGAGTCTCTGATGCATCATTTTGTTGATTCAAACGAATTTAACAGTCTCCAGATCCGTCTTTATTTATATAAAATTGTAACAATCTTTAAACATTTGTAACGAACAGTCGGTGTGGTGAAAAGATCCGGCTCTTTGCAACCTCATACAACTTTGATATTTTTTCACAAACTTTGATACCATAACATCATTCTTCATCACATCATCTTGATACAAATTTTCAAAAGATAAACCGCAGGCTCTGTGGCATAAATAATAAACACAGGTTGTGATAATAACCTGCCCTAAACCCCTGACGGGTGAACACCTCGCTCTTTGAAGCATCATTATCATCATTATCATCATCATCTTTTGGTTTATTCCTCCATTCAAAATAAGCATCCTCCCTAGAAATGTTAAACCAGGTGTGGGGGTATGAAATCTCTGTCAGAGCTACCTCCCACGGGCCTTCCAAATCAATATTTTTAAATACATCGTGACTGGCGTTGGAGGGTAGGATAACGTAGAACCCTTCTCCTGTGATTTGGTCCATGTTGTAATGATTCAGATTTGACGTACCTAATTGTTTTTATACATTTTTCAGGTCGCTTGCCTTGACCCAGCTGCTGAATTTCTCAGGCCAGTTTTTCCAACGCACCAGCATTTGTTTTTTACCCCTGAGAAAACGCTCGTCCAGAATTTCTTCAACTTGAAATGCTTTGTCTTTACCAACCTTGACTTTTAGCAACTCTGCTTCTTAAAACGAGCCTTGGATAGGTTCTCCGTCATAATCTTTCAGTTTGTACACAGGGGGTTGGCGAGGTATACGTTCGGTTACTGTGAACAATTCATCGGTATAACTGTTGATATTTTTTATCAAACACTCCTCTCAGTTTGGATATTCTCACCAAATCTCCCTCCTTAAAAGTCATGTTTAATTTGTTTTTGTCGCGTATGGGAAATGTTCCGTACAGGTTTTCAAACACACAAGAGACTTTTTCTGACGTCACCTGCATAGGCGTCATTTTAATACTTTTATGATAACTGTTATTGTAGGTCAAGCAATTCCTGTAAGACGCCCACGTACCTACGCCCTGTTTGTAGCCGTAAAATACCTCCACATTCGTGTTTTCAACGTGCGGTTAAATCTTTCGACAACAAACGCTTTCAGTTCACTGGCAGTTGCAAAATTATTAATTCCTCGTTTCTTCAGCAACCCCTCAAAGCTTTTGTTAAAGAACTCTTTGCCCGCGTCCGTTTGTAACTTTTCAGGGATCTGGCTTTCTTTTAAAATAGAGTCAAAGGCCTTAGAGACCTCGGCCCCTGTTTTTGTCTTCAAAGCTCTGGCATAAGCCCGTTTTGAAAATACATCGATGGCCGTGAGTAAATAATTGTACCCATCATTGTGTTCAGTTAAGGCCTGCATATCACAAAGGGCTGCCTGGAACTGATTTAGCGGTCGTGGTACAAACACTCTGTTTCTGACAAAATGTATCCTGGCCGGTATATGCAGAGTATATGAGTCCTGTTCCGATAAAAAATCTTTGACCCGTTCTACGTTGACTTTTTTCCCCATTTCATCCTGCACAGCTCTGCGTAGTCGTTCCACTCCCCCAAAACTACCAGGATGTGAGGGCTTATAATACACTTTTTTCATGACATGTTTTTCAGTCATGTTTCTGGTTGCCCGCTCTAGGGTATTTTGAAAACAAACAATGAGACACAAGCTTCTTTAAATCGTTTTTTATTGACTATAAACACACACAGCATTTCTCAAAGTACAGGAGGTTAACTTCAACACATTGATTCCATACATATGGTAAATATCATTGTGTGATGTTCTCAATTCATTCCAGGTATTCAGATACATGTTGTTTTGTACACAATAACTAATAACGTCTACAAATAAAGTATAAAGAGTAAACAGATGAGACATTTTCATGCAAGAATCTTTAGTCATCTCTTTTATAATTTTACAAAAGGTATCAGGCATTTGTTTACCGTTAGCAATGTGTCACTTACTAACTGTTCCCAGTTTTCAACATTTTGAACAACATCCAAAATATTTTCTAGTCTTGCGACTTCGTCTCTAAAGTAAAAAACATTGTCATCCTAAAACATGGGTGACTCTGTTTTTAATCACCTTATCTAAAACATTGATTAACTGATTAATGATTACACGTTCCTCTACATAATTTTGAAATTTTCTGCAAAAGTTACCCTTTTCTTTTTTTTTTTAATTACTCAATTCCCTTCCAAAAGTCCGCCACATTGTTCATCAGTTCAATCTTTTTCTCGTCTTGAACGATCAGAGCGTCGTACATCTTCTCCAATTTCTCTCTGATGCATCTTGTCTGTTTGAGGTTATGAAGAAAGGTAAGCGCCGTGGATTCTGTATGCAGACACGTGGATATGGCATGTCTGAAGCGCCCGTTGAATGGCTTTGATGAAACGATCCCTCCAAAGCCGCTTCGTCAACTCGTTATAGTGCTGATGGAAGAAATAATCTGGCATCTCAAACAGACATTCGTGCTCTAGCTGCCTCGGGTGATCAATTTGACAGCCGATACAGATTTCAGATCTGTACATGGTCAGAACCTTGCTCGACAGGCGAACCACCGCGGCTCTCACCATGTTCAGAAATAGGTCGGAGAGCACCCCGTCAGGTTTGACCTCTTTCTTGGGAGAGGGGGGTGGTGAGGTGCTTGGAGTTGAGGATACTGAAGAAGAAGAAGAGGGCCAGTCAGGGGAGGGAGATGGTGTTGGAGGAGAGATAATCCAGTCAGGGGTCCCCAGCGGTGAAGGTGGGGGTGTTGTATCAAGGGTAGGGCTCCCAACGTGCGGTGGTGCTGCTGCTGTAGGGGTGCTGATGGTATCTGGGCTCCCGGGTCGCAGGATACAAGGGAGAGACATGGCTTTTCTCAGAATCAGAGATTCTGAATCTGTGCTTTCTGGTTGCGGTAGAAGAGGAACAGACATGATTTGAAGTTGCCGTTTTAAGCGGAATGAATTACGGGGCGGAGTCAGAGGAGGAGTTGGGGGCGGTGTCTTCTGTGAACAGAGTCTATTTTATCATCAGAATGTCTCTCAATGTCTGACTTCTTAGGAAGAGATCCTTCAGTTTGTCTGCTTTTTCAATCATCATTTTCATCGACACCTTGAAGGGCAGTCGTAATGACGTCTGGAACACGCCGCATTCGGTATGGCAAGTGTTCATCTCTCTGCCTGACGGCTTGTACGGTAGAGCCATCTGCCGGAAACCGGATCATATACAGACTTTTCTGCTACATCCCATAAAGTCCCCATAGTTTTTGATTTCAAATGTTGTTAGTTGGAGGACGAGGTTTCAATTGTGATACACTTTCATGTGATGCACTTTCATGGTAGTATTTGCAACAAATAGGCATGTCTCGACTGTGTTTTTTGGCCCCGATCCGAGTCATTATCTGCTGATACATATGTTAACTAAATGTTAAATAAACACCTATTTTAACGAGCTACTTGATTCAAATACTGAATGTCCTGTTTCAAAACTATTCCGATTATAAGCTTAAATTATTGATATGATGTGGATGAACGGTGAACTGGGAGAACGCGACTCCTGAAAATGACGTGAGCGATCCACTAGAGAGAAGACTCTAGTCTAATTTGGAGCTGTTCAAATTAGAGAAACACTGTTTCTGGTGTCACATATAGTGGAGGTTCTTCCCTCACAAAATGTATTTGACTGAGTACAGACACTGGCTTGCAGAGAGCACACAGACCCAACAATAGACAAATATAATTTTGGCCTGCCAACAAGTTACTCACGGTATTAATGAGGCTGCCAGCGACTTTTGTCAGTTTAAGCGGGCTACCTGATTTTGTACACTGCTCTTTGCTGATAAGAAAGAGAGGTGATATTACACATTTCCTAGGAGCTTTGCGAATCCGGGTGAGAGCTCAGAGGCAGCGGCAGCGTGCAGAGCCAGAATATTTTAATTCTGTGGATTAAGGTTTTATTTCGACCAAACCAGAGCCGGTTATTGTTGGAACACTTTAAAGACTAACCAAGACGGTTTTGGTGAATTTTATTTCGTTGAATAAAGGCCAAATTTGAGTGAATTATTGGGATCTCCTATTTGGTTTCTAATTAGAGCATAAGTTGGTATAATAGTGAAGTACATTTTGGGTCTAATACACATTATATGCAGTTTCTAATTACAGCATAATTTAAGGGTATTCATTAGGCTATAACTGTGTTCGTTTATTGTCAAATAAAGCAGATAATATTTCTAGTTTTGGTCTAATTTGATACAAAGTACGACTGCAATTGACTTGAAATTCTGAATTCATCATAAGTAAAACAATTCTAGATAGAGCCTTTTGTGTTTTTCGAGAGTTTCGCGGCCAACATTGTTTCTCCTTCACACTTGGAACGGGAGAATGAGGCGAGCAGTGTTCAGTTGGTTGCAATCTGCAATTTCACAGTTAGATGCCACACACTGCTCCTGCTCAAACTATTGTTCCGCGTTCAGTTTGTCATTTGACTTTAGTGGATTTGCAGAATTTGCTGTGAGTAATCGCGATTAATCGCTTTTTTCCCTTGAAGCTTGTAATAATGGATATAAAAATGTAAAATCACGGAATTAATGTAGAATCAACACAATGGAAGTATATTTAAATTCAAATACTATTGTTAAAAAGCATATTTTTACCTTTGAACGCAGATTCTCTCCTGTGTACTACGCATTTTCAATCAAACCATTAAGGCAAATGACTGTCAGCTTGAAAGGCATATTTGTCATATGCACTAACAGAAATAACAAAACCCAGGCCAATATGTGCCAGTTGAATTTCAAAGCCATCAAGGCCATTAAAATTAGATATCAGCTTAGAAGGAGAGCAGAAGGTTTGCAGTGGTGATAGCTTTGCTAAATGTGTTACTGAAAAGGCGAAGACTGCTGAGTGTTTCTTCAACTTCATTAACTTTGTCGTCACTATCAACAATCTCTACTTGCATCAGAAACTTGAATGAGAAAACACAAGCAGCCAATTACAGTTCTTCGAAGCTCCTAGCTCCATAGCCGCTGTAACCCCAACGTGTATTTGACACTGGGCACCTCTACGAGACAGGGCCACAAGTTTAAAAATGCAGAACCTTAAGGCTCTTTTTTGACAGTTCCATATGGCTCTGTAACTAATATTTGTGTGTATGTGGATGTCTCAGGGTGCATTCTGGGTCTGAAGACTGGACTAGTGGTGGGACTGATCTGCATTGTTCTGGAGTTCTCTTATATATAGCTCCTTCCTGTGGTCAGCCTGATCGTCGGCCTGCTATCCTAGCTGATGCCCACTGCCTGTACTTTGCTCTTATCCTGTTGGCTCGCACCTGCCTTATCATTGTTGCTGTCAGCTTGGCCACTGCCCCAATACCTAAAGAACATGTAAGGAACATTGCCATACATTCATTTTATTTATGATCTCTCTCTTTAAACTGAGAATCAGAAGTACAGAAGTAAAGAGTACTGGACAATAAAAACTCTGACATTTTCAAATAATATTCTGTCATGTTTCCAATACTGTACCACACATGAGCTTAAATGAAGGCAATAGGTATCTGCGCCTTCTCCAGATATGCAGAGGCAGAGCAGAACCTTGTAAGTACTGCAAAATATAAAGACAAGTAATCAGCACAAATAAGCCTGTCCAAGATGTTATACGGTGTCAGTGTCAAAGGCTGCTACTTTGTGACCTTAGTGAAGGAGGCCTCCTCTAAACTATAGTACAGCCCAACTCCAACACAAACACTTGTCTGTTGACAATCACATCTGCTGTATTAGCTATAAGGTTTGAACTTTACAGTTACTATTACACAGTTTTATTACTGAGCATTTTGCATTCTAAGAACATTCATATTGGATCCAGTAATCAGCACATCAGGAACTTAGCAAGCCACGTTCATAGACCCACATCAACATACTGTAAATTTAGATGTGTAAATACACATTTAGATGTGTATTTAGTCTCTAACTTACAAGGCCTGTAATCACTTTTTAAACATTCTTAAAAAGAAAGCTGACAGAGCTCTACCTGAGTGACACTGATGCAGTTATTCGGACACCCCTACCAGAAGTGGCTGTGCAATATGTAAGCAATAAATGGAAAATTATGGAAAAGAAAAAAATGTCCTGAAGATATTTCATTTCCACTCATAATCCATAATGTGCTCATTAATGTGCTAAGTAATGCACCCTTTTTTTGCATGCCACCTCAAGTAAAGTGGTGCACCATACTTTACTGTTGTTCTATGTAATGTGTATATATATATATATATAGATATATGTAATTCTTTCATGACTTGTCATAGCTCCTCTTGGAACTAGGGAATGATCATATAATGTTGGTTTGTGATTTTAATGAAATCCTGGACCAGGATTTGGACAGATCTTTACCTAAGTGTAGTGCAGAGAGCAGATCAGCTGCTGCCATTAGACAGCCCGCGATCTGGATTTAAAAGACATATGGACACTGACAGAAGAGAGTACTACTATTCTCCCAGTCACAACGTTTAAACTAATAATTGATTATTTTCCAATTTACTTAACACAGTCATCTCAGCAGCAGTTTGCCTCTGCCTGGCTAAATATTCACAGACCCATGAAAGACAGTACATTTCTTAATGTATTCATCAGAAATTAAACAGCGCTTTTGAATTTACTTGAAACTTTACACTGAAAAACTAGAAATACAAACTAAAAATAGGTCCATTCTTAATGAAATAATTACCACAAAATATCAACTAAATAAATTGTACCATAAGAAATGCCCTATTTCGAACTCATCAGACACACTCGGAGATGGGCGACCAACCTGCCCGGCTCCTGGCCTGCCGCTTAAATCAACATCACAAAATGAATCATACTAATACAGCACTCAGATGGGACTAGCCCTACTTCCATTAAACAGATAAATGATGGTTTTAGATCATTTTACAATATTAGTCATCACAGGGTGATTTAGACAGGTTTGATAACTTTCTTGCAGACCTTAATCTTTCACAACTCTCCGATGATGACAGGGACTTCCTCGAGGCACGTTGCTAAAATCGCTGCCACAGAAAGAATAAACTGTATAGCTGGATGTTTTTATTCTAATTAGCGTATAAATTGGTATAATAGTATAGTACATTTTGGGTCTAATATAAATAAATGCACTTTCTAATTACAGCAATAGTGTCTAATTAGGGTGTTCGTTTATTGTCTAATAAAGCACATATTATTTCTAGTTTTAAGTATCAAAAGTAACCAAATCAGAACGGCAGATTTAGTCTCATTCTTACAATACTTTTGTTCATTCAGAATCCTTTTCCTTTTCAGAGTCATTATCTGCTGACACATATATTAACTAAATGTTAAATAAACACCTATTTTAACGAGCTACTTGATTCAAATACTGAATGTCCTGTTTCAAAACTATTCCGATTATAAGCTTAAATTATTGATATGATGTGGATGAACGGTGAACTGGGAGAACGCGACTCCTGAAAATGACGTGAGCGATCCACTAGAGAGAAGACTCTAGTCTAATTTGGAGCTGTTCAAATTAGAGAAACACTGTTTCTGGTGTCACATATAGTGGAGGTTCTTCCCTCACAAAATGTATTTGACTGAGTACAGACACTGGCTTGCAGAGAGCACACAGACCCAACAATAGACAAATATAATTTTGGCCTGCCAACAAGTTACTCACGGTATTAATGAGGCTGCCAGCGACTTTTGTCAGTTTAAGCGGGCTACCTGATTTTGTACACTGCTCTTTGCTGATAAGAAAGAGAGGTGATATTACACATTTCCTAGGAGCTTTGCGAATCCGTGTGAGAGCTCAGAGGCAGCGACAGCGTGCAGAGCCAGAATATTTTAATTCTGTGGATTAAGGTTTTATTTCGACCAAACCAGAGCCGGTTATTGTTGGAACACTTTAAAGACTAACCAAGACGGTTTTGGTGAATTTTATTTCGTTGAATAAAGGCCAAATTTGAGTGAATTATTGGGATCTCCTATTTGGTTTCTAATTAGAGCATAAGTTGGTATAATAGTGAAGTACATTTTGGGTCTAATACACATTATATGCAGTTTCTAATTACAGCATAATTTAAGGGTATTCATTAGGCTATAACTGTGTTCGTTTATTGTCAAATAAAGCAGATAATATTTCTAGTTTTGGTCTAATTTGATACAAAGTACGACTGCAATTGACTTGAAATTCTGAATTCATCATAAGTAAAACAATTTTAGATAGAGCCTTTTGTGTTTTTCGAGAGTTTCGCGGCCAACATTGTTTCTCCTTCACACTTGGAACGGGAGAATGAGGCGAGCAGTGTTCAGTTGGTTGCAATCTGCAATTTCACAGTTAGATGCCACACACTGCTCCTGCTCAAACTATTGTTCCGCGTTCAGTTTGTCATTTGACTTTAGTGGATTTGCAGAATTTGCTGTGAGTAATCGCGATTAATCGCTTTTTTCCCTTGAAGCTTGTAATAATGGATATAAAAATGTAAAATCACGGAATTAATGTAGAATCAACACAATGGAAGTATATTTAAATTCAAATACTATTGTTAAAAGCATATTTTTACCTTTGAACGCAGATTCTCTCCTGTGTACTACGCATTTTCAATCAAACCATTAAGGCAAATGACTGTCAGCTTGAAAGGCATATTTGTCATATGCACTAACAGAAATAACAAAACCCAGGCCAATATGTGCCAGTTGAATTTCAAAGCCATCAAGGCCATTAAAATTAGATATCAGCTTAGAAGGAGAGCAGAAGGTTTGCAGTGGTGATAGCTTTGCTAAATGTGTTACTGAAAAGGCGAAGACTGCTGAGTGTTTCTTCAACTTCATTAACTTTGTCGTCACTATCAACAATCTCTACTTGCATCAGAAACTTGAATGAGAAAACACAAGCAGCCAATTACAGTTCTTCGAAGCTCCTAGCTCCATAGCCGCTGTAACCCCAACGTGTATTTGACACTGGGCACCTCTACGAGACAGGGCCACAAGTTTAAAAATGCAGAACCTTAAGGCTCTTTTTTGACAGTTCCATATGGCTCTGTAACTAATATTTGTGTGTATGTGGATGTCTCAGGGTGCATTCTGGGTCTGAAGACTGGACTAGTGGTGGGACTGATCTGCATTGTTCTGGAGTTCTCTTATATATAGCTCCTTCCTGTGGTCAGCCTGATCGTCGGCCTGCTATCCTAGCTGATGCCCACTGCCTGTACTTTGCTCTTATCCTGTTGGCTCGCACCTGCCTTATCATTGTTGCTGTCAGCTTGGCCACTGCCCCAATACCTAAAGAACATGTAAGGAACATTGCCATACATTCATTTTATTTATGATCTCTCTCTTTAAACTGAGAATCAGAAGTACAGAAGTAAAGAGTACTGGACAATAAAAACTCTGACATTTTCAAATAATATTCTGTCATGTTTCCAATACTGTACCACACATGAGCTTAAATGAAGGCAATAGGTATCTGCGCCTTCTCCAGATATGCAGAGGCAGAGCAGAACCTTGTAAGTACTGCAAAATATAAAGACAAGTAATCAGCACAAATAAGCCTGTCCAAGATGTTATACGGTGTCAGTGTCAAAGGCTGCTACTTTGTGACCTTAGTGAAGGAGGCCTCCTCTAAACTATAGTACAGCCCAACTCCAACACAAACACTTGTCTGTTGACAATCACATCTGCTGTATTAGCTATAAGGTTTGAACTTTACAGTTACTATTACACAGTTTTATTACTGAGCATTTTGCATTCTAAGAACATTCATATTGGATCCAGTAATCAGCACATCAGGAACTTAGCAAGCCACGTTCATAGACCCACATCAACATACTGTAAATTTAGATGTGTAAATACACATTTAGATGTGTATTTAGTCTCTAACTTACAAGGCCTGTAATCACTTTTTAAACATTCTTAAAAAGAAAGCTGACAGAGCTCTACCTGAGTGACACTGATGCAGTTATTCGGACACCCCTACCAGAAGTGGCTGTGCAATATGTAAGCAATAAATGGAAAATTATGGAAAAGAAAAAATGTCCTGAAGATATTTCATTTCCACTCATAATCCATAATGTGCTCATTAATGTGCTAAGTAATGCACCCTTTTTTTGCATGCCACCTCAAGTAAAGTGGTGCACCATACTTTACTGTTGTTCTATGTAATGTGTATATATATATATATATAGATATATGTAATTCTTTCATGACTTGTCATAGCTCCTCTTGGAACTAGGGAATGATCATATAATGTTGGTTTGTGATTTTAATGAAATCCTGGACCAGGATTTGGACAGATCTTTACCTAAGTGTAGTGCAGAGAGCAGATCAGCTGCTGCCATTAGACAGCCCGCGATCTGGATTTAAAAGACATATGGACACTGACAGAAGAGAGTACTACTATTCTCCCAGTCACAACGTTTAAACTAATAATTGATTATTTTCCAATTTACTTAACACAGTCATCTCAGCAGCAGTTTGCCTCTGCCTGGCTAAATATTCACAGACCCATGAAAGACAGTACATTTCTTAATGTATTCATCAGAAATTAAACAGCGCTTTTGAATTTACTTGAAACTTTACACTGAAAAAACTAGAAATACAAACTAAAAATAGGTCCATTCTTAATGAAATAATTACCACAAAATATCAACTAAATAAATTGTACCATAAGAAATGCCTATTTCGAACTCATCAGACACACTCGGAGATGGGCGACCAACCTGCCCGGCTCCTGGCCTGCCGCTTAAATCAACATCACAAAATGAATCATACTAATACAGCACTCAGATGGGACTAGCCCTACTTCCATTAAACAGATAAATGATGGTTTTAGATCATTTTACAATATTAGTCATCACAGGGTGATTTAGACAGGTTTGATAACTTTCTTGCAGACCTTAATCTTTCACAACTCTCCGATGATGACAGGGACTTCCTCGAGGCACGTTGCTAAAATCGCTGCCACAGAAAGAATAAACTGTATAGCTGGATGTTTTTATTCTAATTAGCGTATAAATTGGTATAATAGTATAGTACATTTTGGGTCTAATATAAATAAATGCACTTTCTAATTACAGCAATAGTGTCTAATTAGGGTGTTCGTTTATTGTCTAATAAAGCACATATTATTTCTAGTTTTAAGTATCAAAAGTAACCAAATCGAACGGCAGATTTAGTCTCATTCTTACAATACTTTTGTTCATTCAGAATCCTTTTCCTTTTCAGAGTCATTATCTGCTGATACATATATTAACTAAATGTTAAATAAACACCTATTTTAACGAGCTACTTGATTCAAATACTCAATGTCCTGTTTCAAAACTATTCCGATTATAAGCTTAAATTATTGATATGATGTGGATGAACGGTGAACTGGGAGAACGCGACTCCTGAAAATGACGTGAGCGATCCACTAGAGAGAAGACTCTAGTCTAATTTGGAGCTGTTCAAATTAGAGAAACACTGTTTCTGGTGTCACATATAGTGGAGGTTCTTCCCTCACAAAATGTATTTGACTGAGTACAGACACTGGCTTGCAGAGAGCACACAGACCCAACAATAGACAAATATAATTTTGGCCTGCCAACAAGTTACTCACGGTATTAATGAGGCTGCCAGCGACTTTTGTCAGTTTTAAGCGGGCTACCTGATTTTGTACACTGCTCTTTGCTGATAAGAAAGAGAGGTGATATTACACATTTCCTAGGAGCTTTGCGAATCCGGGTGAGAGCTCAGAGGCAGCGGCAGCGTGCAGAGCCAGAATATTTTAATTCTGTGGATTAAGGTTTTATTTCGACCAAACCAGAGCCGGTTATTGTTGGAACACTTTAACGACTAACCAAGACGGTTTTGGTGAATTTTATTTCGTTGAATAAAGGCCAAATTTGAGTGAATTATTAGGATCTCCTATTTGGTTTCTAATTAGAGCATAAGTTGGTATAATAGTGAAGTACATTTTGGGTCTAATACACATTATATGCAGTTTCTAATTACAGCACAATTTAGGTGTATTAATTAGGGTATATCTGTGTTCGTTTATTGTCAAATAAAGCACATATTATTTCTAGTTTTGGTCTAATTTGATACAAAGTACGACTGCAATTGACTTAATTTCTGAATTCATCATAAGTACAACAATTCTAGATAGGGCCTTTCGTGTTTTTCGAGAGTTTTGCGGCCAACATTGTTTCTCCTGCACACTTGGAATGGGAGGATGAGGCGAGCGGTGTTCAGTTGGTTGCAATCTGCAATTTCACAGCTAGATGCCACACAGTGCTCCTTCTCAAACTATTGTTCCGCTTCCAGTTGTCATTTGACTTTAGTGGATTTGCAGAATTTGCTATGAGTAATCACGATTAATCGCTTGATTCTTGAAGCTTGTAATAATGGAACCCCAACGTGTATTTGACACTGGGCACCTCTACGAGACAGGGCCACAAGTTTAAAAATGCAGAACCTTAAGGCTCTTTTTTGACAGTTCCATATGGCTCTGTAACTAATATTTGTGTGTATGTGGATGTCTCAGGGTGCATTCTGGGTCTGAAGACTGGACTAGTGGTGGGACTGATCTGCATTGTTCTGGAGTTCTCTTATATATAGCTCCTTCCTGTGGTCAGCCTGATCGTCGGCCTGCTATCCTAGCTGATGCCCACTGCCTGTACTTTGCTCTTATCCTGTTGGCTCGCACCTGCCTTATCATTGTTGCTGTCAGCTTGGCCACTGCCCCAATACCTAAAGAACATGTAAGGAACATTGCCATACATTCATTTTATTTATGATCTCTCTCTTTAAACTGAGAATCAGAAGTACAGAAGTAAAGAGTACTGGACAATAAAAACTCTGACATTTTCAAATAATATTCTGTCATGTTTCCAATACTGTACCACACATGAGCTTAAATGAAGGCAATAGGTATCTGCGCCTTCTCCAGATATGCAGAGGCAGAGCAGAACCTTGTAAGTACTGCAAAATATAAAGACAAGTAATCAGCACAAATAAGCCTGTCCAAGATGTTATACGGTGTCAGTGTCAAAGGCTGCTACTTTGTGACCTTAGTGAAGGAGGCCTCCTCTAAACTATAGTACAGCCCAACTCCAACACAAACACTTGTCTGTTGACAATCACATCTGCTGTATTAGCTATAAGGTTTGAACTTTACAGTTACTATTACACAGTTTTATTACTGAGCATTTTGCATTCTAAGAACATTCATATTGGATCCAGTAATCAGCACATCAGGAACTTAGCAAGCCACGTTCATAGACCCACATCAACATACTGTAAATTTAGATGTGTAAATACACATTTAGATGTGTATTTAGTCTCTAACTTACAAGGCCTGTAATCACTTTTTAAACATTCTTAAAAAGAAAGCTGACAGAGCTCTACCTGAGTGACACTGATGCAGTTATTCGGACACCCCTACCAGAAGTGGCTGTGCAATATGTAAGCAATAAATGGAAAATTATGGAAAAGAAAAAAATGTCCTGAAGATATTTCATTTCCACTCATAATCCATAATGTGCTCATTAATGTGCTAAGTAATGCACCCTTTTTTTGCATGCCACCTCAAGTAAAGTGGTGCACCATACTTTACTGTTGTTCTATGTAATGTATATATATATATATATATAGATATATGTAATTCTTTCATGACTTGTCATAGCTCCTCTTGGAACTAGGGAATGATCATATAATGTTGGTTTGTGATTTTAATGAAATCCTGGACCAGGATTTGGACAGATCTTTACCTAAGTGTAGTGCAGAGAGCAGATCAGCTGCTGCCATTAGACAGCCCGCGATCTGGATTTAAAAGACATATGGACACTGACAGAAGAGAGTACTACTATTCTCCCAGTCACAACGTTTAAACTAATAATTGATTATTTTCCAATTTACTTAACACAGTCATCTCAGCAGCAGTTTGCCTCTGCCTGGCTAAATATTCACAGACCCATGAAAGACAGTACATTTCTTAATGTATTCATCAGAAATTAAACAGCGCTTTTGAATTTACTTGAAACTTTACACTGAAAAAACTAGAAATACAAACTAAAAATAGGTCCATTCTTAATGAAATAATTACCACAAAATATCAACTAAATAAATTGTACCATAAGAAATGCCTATTTCGAACTCATCAGACACACTCGGAGATGGGCGACCAACCTGCCCGGCTCCTGGCCTGCCGCTTAAATCAACATCACAAAATGAATCATACTAATACAGCACTCAGATGGGACTAGCCCTACTTCCATTAAACAGATAAATGATGGTTTTAGATCATTTTACAATATTAGTCATCACAGGGTGATTTAGACAGGTTTGATAACTTTCTTGCAGACCTTAATCTTTCACAACTCTCCGATGATGACAGGGACTTCCTCGAGGCACGTTGCTAAAATCGCTGCCACAGAAAGAATAAACTGTATAGCTGGATGTTTTTATTCTAATTAGCGTATAAATTGGTATAATAGTATAGTACATTTTGGGTCTAATATAAATAAATGCACTTTCTAATTACAGCAATAGTGTCTAATTAGGGTGTTCGTTTATTGTCTAATAAAGCACATATTATTTCTAGTTTTAAGTATCAAAAGTAACCAAATCGAACGGCAGATTTAGTCTCATTCTTACAATACTTTTGTTCATTCAGAATCCTTTTCCTTTTCAGAGTCATTATCTGCTGACACATATATTAACTAAATGTTAAATAAACACCTATTTTAACGAGCTACTTGATTCAAATACTGAATGTCCTGTTTCAAAACTATTCCGATTATAAGCTTAAATTATTGATATGATGTGGATGAACGGTGAACTGGGAGAACGCGACTCCTGAAAATGACGTGAGCGATCCACTAGAGAGAAGACTCTAGTCTAATTTGGAGCTGTTCAAATTAGAGAAACACTGTTTCTGGTGTCACATATAGTGGAGGTTCTTCCCTCACAAAATGTATTTGACTGAGTACAGACACTGGCTTGCAGAGAGCACACAGACCCAACAATAGACAAATATAATTTTGGCCTGCCAACAAGTTACTCACGGTATTAATGAGGCTGCCAGCGACTTTTGTCAGTTTAAGCGGGCTACCTGATTTTGTACACTGCTCTTTGCTGATAAGAAAGAGAGGTGATATTACACATTTCCTAGGAGCTTTGCGAATCCGTGTGAGAGCTCAGAGGCAGCGACAGCGTGCAGAGCCAGAATATTTTAATTCTGTGGATTAAGGTTTTATTTCGACCAAACCAGAGCCGGTTATTGTTGGAACACTTTAAAGACTAACCAAGACGGTTTTGGTGAATTTTATTTCGTTGAATAAAGGCCAAATTTGAGTGAATTATTGGGATCTCCTATTTGGTTTCTAATTAGAGCATAAGTTGGTATAATAGTGAAGTACATTTTGGGTCTAATACACATTATATGCAGTTTCTAATTACAGCATAATTTAAGGGTATTCATTAGGCTATAACTGTGTTCGTTTATTGTCAAATAAAGCAGATAATATTTCTAGTTTTGGTCTAATTTGATACAAAGTACGACTGCAATTGACTTGAAATTCTGAATTCATCATAAGTAAAACAATTCTAGATAGAGCCTTTTGTGTTTTTCGAGAGTTTCGCGGCCAACATTGTTTCTCCTTCACACTTGGAACGGGAGAATGAGGCGAGCAGTGTTCAGTTGGTTGCAATCTGCAATTTCACAGTTAGATGCCACACACTGCTCCTGCTCAAACTATTGTTCCGCGTTCAGTTTGTCATTTGACTTTAGTGGATTTGCAGAATTTGCTGTGAGTAATCGCGATTAATCGCTTTTTTTCCCTTGAAGCTTGTAATAATGGATATAAAAATGTAAAATCACGGAATTAATGTAGAATCAACACAATGGAAGTATATTTAAATTCAAATACTATTGTTAAAAAGCATATTTTTACCTTTGAACGCAGATTCTCTCCTGTGTACTACGCATTTTCAATCAAACCATTAAGGCAAATGACTGTCAGCTTGAAAGGCATATTTGTCATATGCACTAACAGAAATAACAAAACCCAGGCCAATATGTGCCAGTTGAATTTCAAAGCCATCAAGGCCATTAAAATTAGATATCAGCTTAGAAGGAGAGCAGAAGGTTTGCAGTGGTGATAGCTTTGCTAAATGTGTTACTGAAAAGGCGAAGACTGCTGAGTGTTTCTTCAACTTCATTAACTTTGTCGTCACTATCAACAATCTCTACTTGCATCAGAAACTTGAATGAGAAAACACAAGCAGCCAATTACAGTTCTTCGAAGCTCCTAGCTCCATAGCCGCTGTAACCCCAACGTGTATTTGACACTGGGCACCTCTACGAGACAGGGCCACAAGTTTAAAAATGCAGAACCTTAAGGCTCTTTTTTGACAGTTCCATATGGCTCTGTAACTAATATTTGTGTGTATGTGGATGTCTCAGGGTGCATTCTGGGTCTGAAGACTGGACTAGTGGTGGGACTGATCTGCATTGTTCTGGAGTTCTCTTATATATAGCTCCTTCCTGTGGTCAGCCTGATCGTCGGCCTGCTATCCTAGCTGATGCCCACTGCCTGTACTTTGCTCTTATCCTGTTGGCTCGCACCTGCCTTATCATTGTTGCTGTCAGCTTGGCCACTGCCCCAATACCTAAAGAACATGTAAGGAACATTGCCATACATTCATTTTATTTATGATCTCTCTTTAAACTGAGAATCAGAAGTACAGAAGTAAAGAGTACTGGACAATAAAAACTCTGACATTTTCAAATAATATTCTGTCATGTTTCCAATACTGTACCACATGAGCTTAAATGAAGGCAATAGGTATCTGCGCCTTCTCCAGATATGCAGAGGCAGAGCAGAAACCTTGTAAGTACTGCAAAATATAAAGACAAGTAATCAGCACAAATAAGCCTGTCCAAGATGTTATACGGTGTCAGTGTCAAAGGCTGCTACTTTGTGACCTTAGTGAAGGAGGCCTCTCTCTAAACTATAGTACAGCCCAACTCCAACACAAACACTTGTCTGTTGACAATCACATCTGCTGTATTAGCTATAAGGTTTGAACTTTACAGTTACTATTACACAGTTTTATTACTGAGCATTTTGCATTCTAAGAACATTCATATTGGATCCAGTAATCAGCACATCAGGAACTTAGCAAGCCACGTTCATAGACCCACATCAACATACTGTAAATTTAGATGTGTAAATACACATTTAGATGTGTATTTAGTCTCTAACTTACAAGGCCTGTAATCACTTTTAAACATTCTTAAAAAGAAAGCTGACAGAGCTCTACCTGAGTGACACTGATGCAGTTATTCGGACACCCCTACCAGAAGTGGCTGTGCAATATGTAAGCAATAAATGGAAAATTATGGAAAAGAAAAAATGTCCTGAAGATATTTCATTTCCACTCATAATCCATAATGTGCTCATTAATGTGCTAAGTAATGCACCCTTTTTTGCATGCCACCTCAAGTAAAGTGGTGCACCATACTTTACTGTTGTTCTATGTAATGTGTATATATATATATATATAGATATATGTAATTCTTTCATGACTTGTCATAGCTCCTCTTGGAACTAGGGAATGATCATATAATGTTGGTTTGTGATTTTAATGAAATCCTGGACCAGGATTTGGACAGATCTTTACCTAAGTGTAGTGTAGAGAGCAGATCAGCTGCTGCCATTAGACAGCCCATGATCTGGATTTAAAAGACATATGGACACTGACAGAAGAGAGTACTACTATTCTCCCAGTCACAACGTTTAAACTAATAATTGATTATTTTCCAATTTACTTAACACAGTCATCTCAGCAGCAGTTTGCCTCTGCCTGGCTAAATATTCACAGACCCATGAAAGACAGTACATTTCTTAATGTATTCATCAGAAATTAAACAGCGCTTTTGAATTTACTTGAAACTTTACACTGAAAAAACTAGAAATACAAACTAAAAATAGGTCCATTCTTAATGAAATAATTACCACAAAATATCAACTAAATAAATTGTACCATAAGAAATGCCCTATTTCGAACTCATCAGACACACTCGGAGATGGGCGACCAACCTGCCCGGCTCCTGGCCTGCCGCTTAAATCAACATCACAAAATGAATCATACTAATACAGCACTCAGATGGGACTAGCCCTACTTCCATTAAACAGATAAATGATGGTTTTAGATCATTTTACAATATTAGTCATCACAGGGTGATTTAGACAGGTTTGATAACTTTCTTGCAGACCTTAATCTTTCACAACTCTCCGATGATGACAGGGACTTCCTCGAGGCACGTTGCTAAAATCGCTGCCACAGAAAGAATAAACTGTATAGCTGGATGTTTTTATTCTAATTAGCGTATAAATTGGTATAATAGTATAGTACATTTTTGGGTCTAATATAAATAAATGCACTTTCTAATTACAGCAATAGTGTCTAATTAGGGTGTTCGTTTATTGTCTAATAAAGCACATATTATTTCTAGTTTTAAGTATCAAAAGTAACCAAATCGAACGGCAGATTTAGTCTCATTCTTACAATACTTTTGTTCATTCAGAATCCTTTTCCTTTTCAGAGTCATTATCTGCTGACACATATATTAACTAAATGTTAAATAAACACCTATTTTAACGAGCTACTTGATTCAAATACTGAATGTCCTGTTTCAAAACTATTCCGATTATAAGCTTAAATTATTGATATGATGTGGATGAACGGTGAACTGGGAGAACGCGACTCCTGAAAATGACGTGAG